>NC_143481.1:31883192-32138116 GCF_027475165.1 Benincasa hispida | reverse complement strand
TATCCTTGAAAATTCCTAGCAAAGCCCTACTTTATTCTTCTATACAACAAATTTCTGCTAAAAAATTCCTTTCTAGTTTTAGAAAGAATGTTTACCTCTTTTTGTCAAAACAACTTGATGCGTCTGGATGCGGTGGTCAAACTTTCCGTCATTTATTTAGAGACTGTTGATCATGGTTACACCCTTCGTTTTGGCTTGTTCCCACGGGTGTCATGCGAACATCCAACTACGGTTGTGTGCCAATCTCAAATTTAACTCTTGAATTTTAGAGGAGTTGTCTCTTGTTTCTTTTATTATTTTTATTTTTTTTTCTCTTTTCATATTGCGTTGTTCTTGGAAACCCACCTTCGTTTTGGCTTGCTCCCACGGGTGTCATGCGAACATCCAACTACGAGCAGGCTCCTTTCACAACTTAACTCTTATCAGGTTGGGATTGTTTTTTAGTTTTCCCTTGCGCTGACATTGGAGTTTATATGAAAATTTATTTATTTATTTTTATTTTTATTTTTTATTTTTTTTAATGGAAATGCATTTTTCTTAATGACCGCATCACTTGATCTCATCTGCTCAGACCTTCCCCACCCCCAAATTTAGAGAAGTGCAAGATTCTCATTGCGTTGTTTGGAAAGAATAGATAAACACTTAGACAAAATTTCAAAAAGAAGGTTTGAGCAGAGTTTTGAAGGATAAAAGGTAAAGCATAGTTATAGCCACGAATTAACTAAGTGTTAGTTAGAAAATACAAAGTATGGGAAATGTTTCTAAGTGTATGCATATTATACATCATGGCAGCGCAATGAACAACGCAAAGTAAAAGATCAAGAATATCACAAATAATGACAAAGGATGATAAAGAAGAGGCTATTGCATACTTGAAAGAATTGTTACTTAGTTGTAAAAATTAACTAAGTATACAAGGAATTACAATTAAGGCAATACAAATTTTTTTATCATATACAAAGAATCAAAGACTTAGCTTCTATACTTAGAGAAATAATAAATGAAATTATGAATAAAAGAATGACCGCAATATAAAAAAAAAATGTAGAGTTATTGAGGAGGAGGAGGTTCCGGTGGAGAATTTTGGTGAGGTACGCGAGGAGCTTCTTCGAAATTCAAATGCTGTTGCAAATGTAGAGGCACCATAGGACCATGAAGATAGACTGGCAAGAAGTTCAAATATTCATGGTTGTGCTCAGCTACTGGCCTCTGGTTCAGGTGGATCATATAGATGTTGCGTTGAATATTGATCATCACCTGCCTTGTCATAGTAGCATTGCGTTGCAAGTCTTCTACTCGCTCGTTTACCACATCTATTCTCTGGCATAAGAAGGCCTGTTGTTGGGAGAAGAGTTCTTGTTGTTGGGCAAGAAGGGTTCGCATATCGGCTAGTTCAGTAGCTAAAGAGGCAATGGTAGGTTGTGCCTGCGATGTTTCGCCATCGACGTTTTGAGGTTGGGCAGATGTGCCTTCACCCAAATCGCGTGGTTCATCAACATGCAGCGGTGGAAGGGAAAGTTGCGGTGATGATGAAGGTGAGGATGGAGCTACTGGAAATGCGGTTGGAGAATCAGGGGCAAGGAGAAGGTTGGTGAAATGCTCGGGAAGTGAAGAAGAAGGTTGTGTGGGAGGCATAAGGTTTCTTTTCCTTATCATATGTTTCTTTTCCTCACTTAAATTCAACTACGTGATAATCCATTAGAAGTTTTAGTCCAAGTGGAAGTTTGTTGGATTTTATGTCCTAAAACTCGTAGTTTGTAAATTGATAAACATATTCTGTTCTGTTTTGTTTTTCGATAAAATTATTATTTAAATTGTAATCTTGAATCCAATAAACTAAGGTCCTGAGGCTATTTAATGTAGACTTGAACTTTATGTGATGACATAAAACATGGATCAAGTTCGAGTATATAGCCTAAAATGGTCTATAGTATAGGGATAAGGTTTGGCGCCTTGTTCTAGGGACACTATGGATGTGGCCTACTTTGTAGTTAGTACAAACGATGTGATCCTGAATTGTTCATATAGAGATATGTGAGTAGGGACATCCTATGCCATGAGTTTGTATAAGACTGGACCACGACTTAGTCACTTTTGCTTTATAACACCGTTTATTGTATAAAACTGACTAATTCAAATTTGATGACCTAGGTAACTCGATCTCAATCCTGAGCTAACTATGAACTCCTATTTATTCGGGATTATCCTTAGATCTGCATGGGTGAGAGCAGCTCAACAGCGCTGGCTTAATAAGCCTCCCATTTCAGGGGTAAGACCGGGTAAATAGCTGGGGACATAGGATGCAAGACGAACTTCACTCCTACTGTTGACACTTATAACGCTTCGGTATGATTGAATATTATTAAATGCTAGTAATGATGCAAGACTATTACTATTTATGCGTTAATTAGGGATTGCTCAGGTAGTATGCCCTGCGTTGTCACAAGTTTCCTTATGATGGAACCAAGTTTAATTCCACTGCAAGTTTCTCGGTATGATCCGAGGTCGAACACGGGGAAGTGGTGCCAGTTATTGTAGTATGTTCATGGTATATGCGACCAGGTTTTTAATTGTTTATAAAAGGTGTGTATAGTATGTAAATTGTAGTAAAATAAAGGAAACCGGTAAAAATGCAATAAAACATAAAAATACAATAAACATAAGCTAGATGTTACAAGATACAGGCTTTATGTGCAAGATACTAGGATTAAGGCTGGTTGTGAAGATTATGCAAAGACGTGGGATGCGACGACAAGTCTTGTGAACAGATTAGAAAGAGAAGGATAAGTATTACAAATAACGCAAGTTCTTAATTGAATTGAAGGTACAAATATTGTTCCGCTCTTCTCTTAGCATACACCTCTAAGTGATCAGCCGCGTTTCCCACATGTCTGTGGTGAATTAGAGTCTAACGAAATGAACGCAAGGTTGCTTCCATGTTTGGAAGTACTACTCGCTTTAGTTAACGCACTCTTCTGACCTTCTCTCGATAGATCAGAATGACATCTTCAATTCTGCTCTCACAGGTGAAGATGCCGTCTAGCATGCTCTAGCTAAACGTATTTTATAACTTCAATACATATTAAGTTCTTAGTGAGTTATATTTCATATCAAGGGATTAAGAAAACATCATGAAGAAAGTGACTAATGGGTGAACGGAGATAGACAGAAAATGGTAAATGAAATCTATCGAAACATTTAATATTCTACTAAGTGTTTGATACATGATGTGTGAATGAAAAGATAAAGAAGATATGGAATACAATGAAAGAGAGATAGAACAGATACAATCCGGTGCCAATGTCTTGGCACAGATTCAATGGGGATCTACTTTCTAGATAGGATGGTTTCGATGGCAGAAAGAGCTTCCCTCTGAGGCTTGCTCCACCGGTAGTAGGGGTCTCTGCATAGAGCTTCGATTGGGTATATGACAGGTCGGATCTAAGATTTACCTCTCGGTATATGACAGCTTGGATCTGAATCATGCGCCGGTGACTCATGTACCCTCTCTTTTCCCTTATCTTCTCTTTTTCTTCTTTTTGGTCTGGGTTCCTGTGGCACATTCAAATCAATCGTAGGTCTCTTTGCTGGCAGTTCTTGGCAATGTGGGGAATCCTTGAGAAGCATCCTCAGAATTTTGATTTTGATGAGGCTGTGAGCATCTGGCATGGGCTCCTCATCAATGCCTACACCCGCATGTAGGCATAAACTTGAGACGATCCACGAGAAGAAGTACTGCTCCCGTATATTCCCCACTAGTGCTCTGATCTGCCTTGCGATCAACCTTCACACGTTAATAGGAATGCCGCGCACAATACAATATGTGGCCATCACCCAATCCTTTGATACAGTTCTGTCATGCGTTGTTGGGATCAGTCGCTTCTTGACCAAATAAACCCAGAGCCTTCCCTCTGGCATCAAAGACTTAGACTCCAGAGTGCGAATGCCATTAGGGGAGATTGTCCATCTTGTGCCTGGTTGTGCTAGTACCTTCAACGCGTCTCTTATCAGTTCTTCTGTAGGATCATCAATGATCTTGTTCCCTGGTGCATCAGGGTTGTCCCTCATCTGATAAAGTTCATTGATGTCCTTTGCGCTGAAGTGTACTGTCTCTCCCTTGAAAGTCACCGCATCCCTATTTTTGTGCAGACACCCGTGATAGAAGTCCTGCACTACCTGAGGCACGATGATGGATGGGCACTGACAGAAAGTGTCCCACCCATGCTCCACAATGACACTCGTGATGAGATCAGGTAATGGGGTCAGCGTAGGGTAGAAGCCCATCTCGATCAGCATGTCATCATTCTCCTTTCTTTTAGCTGATCGCTTCTTGGTCGATGCACGCTTGCTGCTTTCTGCTACGTCTTTGCCTCTTGCTTACGCAAGGCAGGCTGCTTGCCTTAGTCTCTTTTCCCGCTCCTTGCGCCATTCCTCTTTCTCACGTTCAGCGAGTTCTTTGCCCTTACTTTTATACAAGCGCTTCTTGTTAGCTTCGCGCTTCCTCCTCTTCTCTTCCAAACGTAGTCTTTCCTCTTCTTCCTTCTTCCTTCTTTCTTCTTCTTCTGCCTCTCTCTCTTCTCTTTCGAACTCTTCTTCAAACTGCTCGAGGTCTGTAATAGATGCTGATCCTCTTCATGTTTCTGGATCCCTTCAAGTCAGGCAAGCTTGTTATTTCTTCGCATTTCTTCAAATTCTAATCTTCTTCTTCTGTTCCCTTCTGCGATGATGAGCTTGCCCCGCTCCATCTTTTCTTGCTTCTCTTCTTCTTCTTTTCTTCTTATTTCCTCCTCTTCTAGTGTTAACATTAATTGTTGAGGGTCGATGCTAGACCCTTGCAGCGCATTCTCCTTACGATGCCGCATTAGGGGGGTTCCCTCTGTTTCTTTTTCTTCGTCCGTCGCAACTAATTGTGTTGCTTTAGGTTACGGTGGCTCTATCAATTGCGTCGTTTCCCCCTTATCCTTCCTTACGGAGGTCGACTCTCCATCCTTCTTGGGGCTTGCAGCCCTCTGCTTTGCTTTTTTTTCTTCTCTTAGGCGCCTCTTCTCCTTCCAACGTGATCTTCTCTCTTCTTTCTCCTCTATCCTCTTCTTCTTGGCCTCTCCATCTTCGTCATCATCCTTTTTCTCTTTGTTCTTTCTGGACTTGTGATGATGCGACAACTCCGCCTTTCCAGCCTTCTTTTCTTTTCTCTTTCTCTTCTTCTCGTCTTCCTTCTCGGCCTCTGCTGCCTTCTTCAATTTAGCTTCGGCTTCCTTCTCTGCCTCAGCTGGCTTCAACTCTTCCTTCTTGGCCTCTTCTGGCAGCACACCCCCTGCAATCTCCTCCATTGCAAGGTCAGGGGTTATTAACTCTATCTTCGCTTCTCTGGCCTCTTCAACTGCGATCTCATTTTCTTCTCTTTCAATGATCACAATTTCCTCTCCTTCCATTTGTAGAGGCTCATAAAAAATTTCTGCGATGATGGTGGCCTCCGGAGTCTCCGGGACCAAAACATCATTCCCTTTATCTTTTTCTTTAGCCACCACATCTTCCACCACCACTACTCCATCCTTTATCGCTTCTCCGCCATAACCACCGTCTCCTCCTCCATAGGCAGTGGCTGGTTTACAACCCCTGCCTCAGGCAGTCCTCCTTCTTGCTCTAAGGTGCTTAGGATGTTGCCAAACACCTTCGTATCATCTCGCCTCTTCTATTCATTTTCAGTGGAGACGAACGGTGCTGGCGTTGGCAAACTTTCAGTGCTTCCTCCTCTTTTGAACGTAGGAGGCCTAACGACCAAGGGATTTCTCCAGGTTCCTCCGGTGGGTCTGGGGGCAAAATGGTTTGGGCGGCAAGCCTGCAACTAGTAGCCAGGAATGCTGCCTCTCGCATGGCTGCTTGGTCATGGATGGAAGGTGAAATAGGTTGGTTTGGTGTTTGGTCGGCCATTAAAACGGGTTGGAAGGTCTGGTAACTTCAAGCTTTTGGGAGAAAAAAATGGGATTCTAAAAGCAAAATGCTAGGGTTTCGATTTGCTGGTAAAGAGTTTCCAAAGATGGGGAGGGGGGTATTTATAGGTTTGGCCATAGTGGGGTCCAATCCGATTCGCGTGGCGGCTGACCTCGAGCATCTCAATAGGTGCATCGTTCCACCTCCCGCATTTATGGAATTTTCAGAAAAAGTGTCCTTTTTCCTGCCAAGCCATAATTGCTTGGGGATACGAATCAATTGGACTTCTTCCCGAATTACCAGAAAAAAATTTTCTTTAATATTTTCTTTGAATGGATGCATAATAAGTTATAACACATTGTGTTCAATAACGCAACTGTATCTTTGCAGAGGGCGAGCAACAGTGCATATATCCCCACAACACACCCCTTAACCAACGCATTTCTGGAGGATACCTCGAGATAGTGGATTTGACTAAGGACGGGCAAAGGACATATACGAGCACAACATACCCCTCAACTCAATACAGTTGAGTTTGGTGATCGCAATGCATTCCGAGTAGGTTTGGGATGCGTCCATTGTCATCTTGCTTTCTTGTTGTTCAATGTTTTATTTTCGTAACTTATGTTTTACACAAGTATTTTATTTTATTATTATTATTATTATTTATTTTTCTTTACGACTCAATCATTCACAAATTAAAGCTCATACACTGACTATAGAAAACTTAAAGAATTAAAGGCAGAAATGAATTAAATGCACAGAAGTAACGGAAGAATGAAATTCGAAGAGTCAAAATTTGCATTAAATGAATCATTAAAACTTGGTTCATAAATCAAAGAAGGAATTTAGTAAGCAGAATAAATGTAGTATCGAGATATGGACCGAAATTTTGTGTTGTCTTTGATGCTCGCAATCCACATCTCCGCAGGCGGTCAGGCTTGCCTGCTCAATGTCTTCACGGACATTGCTCTTTCCCTGTTGATCCCGGGGCTTTAGAATTGCTGGCCAGTGTTCCAGGTGTCCTACTTCTTAGCTCAGAGACCAGCTGGCCCACTTCAATCTCCAGATTTCGTATAGAGGATACTTGAGCTTGCATTACTGCATCATTCTTATCCATGTATTGTTTCAGCAGTACCTCTAACGATCCTCCTGAGGCATTAGATGATGATGAAGGTTGCTGGTTTTGCGGTCTTGATTGCCTCTGATTATGGTGAAACAGAGGATTCCCTCTGCTGCCTCCTTGAAGGTTCATTGCCCCCCTAGGTTGGGATTGCCGCCCCAACCAAAGTTAGGATGGCTCCTCCACCCCGGATTGTAGGTGTTACTGAATGGGTTGTTCTGGATAGCACACACTTGCTGCAGATTTAATGGGCATCCTTCAGCTCCGTGAGCCCCTCCACATTTAACACAACCAATTGTGGCCACTTGAGCCAGCGCAGCGGGTTTTGCTGATTGTGGAGCAATGGCTTCTTGATTAATTCCATTGATTGGAGGATCGAGGTTACCGTGGCCATCTGGGCAGCCAATGTAGTCATTGTCTCCACCGGGACAATGGCTGTTTCAGCTTTTCTTCGATCGGCACCTCAGCCTCCATATCCGTCATCTATCCAGTCATCCATATTCCTCGAGATGCGATCAAGGATGACTTTGGCCTCGGTTTATGTCTTATCCATAAATCTTCTTTCTGCGGAGGAATCAGCAACAGCCTGTGTTGCTCTGTTCAGGCCATTATAGAACGTTTCCATCAAGACACAATCGGGAATCCCGATATGTGGGTAGTTTTTCACCAACCTTCTAAATTGCACCCAGGCGGTGCTTAGAGTCTCATTCTCTTTTTGTTCAGAGTTCAGCACATCCTTCCGTCTTCTTGCATTGACAGCCGGTGGGAAGAACTTCTTCATAAACCGCTCAACCAATTGCCCCCATGACGTGATTTCATTGGGCTCTAGTGAATAAGCCCACTTCTTAGCCTCATCCCTCAAGGTGTAAGGGAACAGATATAACCTAATGTTCTCTGAAGTCACGCCAGGTAGGGAGAAATTGCCGCACATCTCAACGAAGCTGGTCAGGTGGGCATGCGGGTCTTCACCTTCCAGACCCCTAAACTGCCCTGCATTCTGAATCATTTATAACATGACCAGCTTGATCTCAAAGCGGGCATTCTCCTCAACAGTTGGCCTTGAGATTCCAGGCGAAAAATCGTACATGTTGGGTGCCGCATAGTTTCACATTAGGATATTGCGATCGGCTGCCAGGAATACAGGATCTTGGGCTGGTCGAACAACCCCTTGGTTCACATCTGGCACCGCGTTATCATTATTATTTGCCATGTTGGCCGCCTTTTTTTGCCGATTCCTATTCTGGCGTATCCTCGCGTGGAAGGTTCGCTCGATCTCAGGGTCAACTACGAATTCTGGTTCAACACTAGAACTCATAAACCGTCAGGCCGCTCTCCATGTTAAACAGCCAGTACAATGAGATCTGTCCTGCAAAATACCAAAAACCACTCAAACAATAAATCGATAACCAAAATCCACGGCAACGGTGCCATAAACTTGTTAACACTTATAACACTTCGGTATGAATGAGTTATTAAATGCTAGTAATGATGTGATACTACTACTATTTATCCGTTAATTAGGGATTGCTCAGGTAGTATGCCCTGCGTTGTCACAAGTTTCCTTACGATGGAACCAAGTGTAATTCCACCGTAAGTTTCTCGGTATGATCCGAGGTCAAACACGAGGAAGTAGTGCCGGTTATTGCGGTATGTTCATGGTATATTCGATAGGGTTTTTAATTCTTTATAAAAGGTGTGTACAGTATGTAAATTGCAGTAAAATAAAAGAAATCGGTAAAAATGCGATAAAACATAAAAATACAATAAACCTAAGCTAGCATGCTTTAGCTAAACGTATTTTATAACTTTAATACATTTTAAGTTCTTGGTGATTCATATTGCTCATCAAGGGATTAAGAAAACATCATGAAGAAAGTGACTAATGGGTGAACGGAGATAGATAGAAAATGGTAAATGAAATCTATTGAAACATTTAATATTTCTACTACGTGTTTGATACATGATGTGTGAATGAAGAGATAAAGAAAATATGGAATACAATGAAAGAAGATAGAATAGATACAATGGGGATCTGCTTGCCGGATAGGATGGTTTCGATGGCAGGAAGAGCTTCCCTCTCAGGCTTGCTCCATCAGTAGTAGTGGTCTCTGCATAGAGCTTCGATCGGGTATATGTCGGATCTGAGATTTACCTCTCGGCCTTATCTCGTTCTCTTCCCATATTTCTTCTCTTCAGCACTCAGCTCAGCCTTTTCTCTCTAAAATCTTACAGCACTTAGCCCAGTATCAAATAGCATATTTTTCTCTAAAATCGCTGGGGTATTTATAGAAGCAGATCTTTGACTCCGGCCTTGTGGTCCCCACTTGATTGTTATGGTAATTCCAGAGATGGAGGGATTTTATTCCTTCTATTATGCAATCAGACCATCAATTCTGCACAACCGTTAGTTGTACAAGTGTCTCAATCCCCCGCTCTTATGTTGCGCAGTTTCATCTTTCGATCATAGGTTCGCATGTAGTGTTTGTTTTTATTACCGCATGCAGTTGAAGCATAGCTCTGGACCGATTATCGCATTACGCCATTACTTCGGTAATCGTCTCTTCATAGTTGATCTACAGTCACAATGTTACAGAGATGCATTGATTAGTTTCTCATAAGCCTTGAGTGCAAGCGGTGATTTGGCCTCCTGCAAAACAGAGTAAAGTTTTGCTTATCCTCCATATTTTTGGCATTAGTGGGTGTAATTGCAAACATTTATAATATTGTCATACTAGGTTAATTTTCATTCAATTGGCCCATAATTAATAACTTTTGGCCGCAATATCTAGATAAGGTGGCATAAATAACTTGTATTTCTACAAGTTATCACTTACCCGTCTCTAGTGGTAGTAGATAGGTTGTTCCTTTAAGTGCTGACTTCAAAATTAGAACAAGGGGCCCCACCCTTTCACTAGGGTAAGAGGGACTCGATTTGTTGGTTGGACCACAAATAAATTGTTCTTTAGAGGTTCAGTGGGACTGAAGGAATAAGAAGTGTTCTCGCGGGTAAAACGGTATTTTGACCCAGCCAAGATCACGAACAACCTATGAAAGATTGACTTATTAGTTATGGTTATATCAGATGGACAGAAATATATCTATAGTGAGGGGAGTGCAACTACGAGACTTTAGTGGAATAACCCGTTAGTTAACAAATGTTGATTAATTAGGTTAAAGAGTTTTACCGGTTAATCTCGGATTGTTGGAGCCCATGATTTGTAGCTTCATTAGGTCCTCTGATAACTTGTAGAAATACAAGTTATTTATACTATTTTATTTAGATATTGCGGCAAAAAGAAGGGAAAGTTGCGTCGATAGTATACAAATTGGCTAAGAAATATGAAAATTATGAAATGTCGTAAATACACCCATTAACACTATTGCGATGGTAGAATAGAATGTTTCAGTTTCTGTTTGCAAGAAATTAGTTACCGCATGCGTTCATGGCTCAAAGATAAAGTGAACAACGCATCTACGTCGCATTGCTCACATCAATCGAGAACGAAAAGATGATCAATGCAATGACGGTGCATGCGACAATCGATCAAGAGCCCTAGCGATCAACGCAATTTCAACCGCATGCGGTAATAAAAAATAACACCGCATGCGGTGATCGATCGAAGATGTAAAGAGCAACGCATTTGCAGAGGATTCGGACAAGTGTACAGCTTTCAGTTGTGCATTTTTTGACGGGTTGATTGCATAACAGAAGGAATTTCTCATTCCTCAATTTCAGGAACTACCATAACCATACGGTGGGGACAACACATTCAAAAAGCCAAGCCTCATCTATAAATAGCTTCTGAAAATTCACTGAAAGATATAGATGAATACATAGAGATGTGCATATACTAATTATGAGAGAGAGGCTGGTCTGAAGAGACTTACAGAGTAGATTCGGGTGAACCACGAGACAAGGCTGAGAGGTGAGTCTCCGAGCAGAGAATCCTTCCAATCCCCGTAGCTGAAGTTCTGTGCGAAGGTCAATTTTACCAGGAAAGCAAGCCCGAGAGGGAAGCTTTCCTCTCTACTACTTCCACATGCTAGCAAGCACAACCTCCATTCAGGATCTGTGTCAAGACGTTGACACTCTTCTGTATTTGTTTCTAATCTCTATTTCATCATTTGTATTCATCTTCTTTACTCTTTCATTCACAACATGTATCAGACGCTTAATTTTAGTATTATATGTTATGATAATTTCCATTGTCATCTCTCTGTCTCTTTCCGTACATCCATAATCCATTTTCTCCATGATGTATTCTTAATCCCATGGGTAAATAGCAAAAATTAAGCGAGTAAGTTAATTTGTGTTAAGGAAATAATTAAGTTTAGCTAAAGCATGCTCGACGGCATCTTCACCTGTGAGAGCAGAAGTGAAGATGTTATTCTGCCTATTGAGAGAGGGTTGAAAGAATGCGTTAACTAAACCAAGAAGTATTTCCAGAGATGGAAACAACCTTGCATTCATCACGTTCATCCCTGTTTCACCATAGAGATATGGGAACGCGGCCGATCACTGAGTGGTATACGCCAAGGGAAAGCGGAACCTTAGTTGCATGTTTTAACACAATTGACAAACTTGCGATGTTTATACTATTTACTCTTTCTCTTTCTACTTCATTCATAAAGACTTGCCATCGCATACATCGAATCTTTGTACAACTTCACAGTCAGTTCTCGACCTCAGTATCGTGTATCATATATCTTGTATCTTGTATCATATTAGTTTAGGATTTATTTTATTAACGCATTTTTACTTTCACCGCAATTTATATTTCTGTATAAACCTAAATTCTTTATTCATTGTTAAAAAGCGGTTGCATGTTTCACAATAGTAGCGCATTAATGAAAACAATCCTTGTGATCGACCTCGGATTATTATGAGAAAATTGCATTGGAATTATACTTGGTTTCAGCACAAGGAAACTTGTGACACGCACTACTCTATCGCATACTACGAGCATATTATTTACAACGCATATATTTAGACGTAGTATCGCATAAAAAATGTCTTTATCGCAAAAGAACTTAAGCGAAATTAGAGCATTCATTTCATTCACAATCCATGCCTTAGAGTTAGATAAAGAACAAGGAATAAATTTTATCGTTACAAGTTTATGGCACCGTTGCTAGGGATTGGTAACAGTTAGTGTTGAATACTTTTGTGGTATTTTGCAGGATAGATCTCTTTGTACTATATGTTTAACATGAAGAACAGGCTGACGGTTTATGAGTACTGGAACTAATCCAGAATTCGAAGCTGACCCAGAGATCGAGTGTACTTTTTGCGCAAGGGCACACCAGAATAGAGCAAGGCGAAGAAGAGTCAATATGGCAGACAAATAATAACGAGGCACCCGAAGAAAATCAAGGGCCAAACCGGCCAGTGCAAGACCCTGTATTTCTTGCTGCTGACCGCAACATCCCCATTAGGAATTATGTGGTGCCCAATCTCTACAACTTCTCGCCTGGAATTTCAAGACCTATGGTTGAAGAGAACGCACGTTTCAAAATAAAGTTGATGATGCTCCAAGTGATACAAAATACGGGGCAATTCGGAGGTCTACAAGGTGAAGACCCGAATGCCCATCTGACAAGCTTTGTGGAGATGTTCAGTACTTTCTCCATCCCTGGCGTAACCCCAGAAGGTATTAGACTTTACCTCTTCCCATATACACTGAGGGATGAGGCAAAGAGATGGGCTCATTTGTTGTAGCCAAACGAAATCACATCCTAGGACCAGTTGGTGGAATGGTTCATGAAGAAGTTCTTCCCTCCAGCAGTTAATGCAAGAAGACGAAAGGATGTGCTGAACTTCGAGCAAATGGATAACGAGACTCTGAGCACCACTTGGGTGCGGTTCAGAAGGTTGGTGATAAATTGTCCGCATATCAGGATTCCTGATTGCATTCTGATGGAAACGTTTTTTAACGGCCTGAATAGATCAACGCAAACCGTTACTGATGCCTCCGCAGTAGGAGGATTTATGGATAAGACCTACACAGAAGCTAAGGTCATCCTACACAGAAGCCAAGCCATTGCAAAACATGGATGACTGGGTGGATGAAGGGTACGGGGGTAGAGGCTCTGACAGAAGAAGAAGTGATAATGCCATTGTACCAGAGGATACAATGACAACTTTGGCTGTGCAAATGGTGCGGTGACCTCTCTTCTCCAAACGATGGCACTTACTCAAGGTGCCCTCTCTTAAAGTTCAATGCAACCCAATGTGTCCGCACAAGTGGTTGCAATAAATTGCATCCAATGTGGAGGGGGGCATGCTGTAGAAATGTGCCATCAAACCCGCAACAAGTGTTTGCTATCTAGAACAACCCATACAGCAACACTTATAATCTCGGTTGGCGGAATCACCCTAACTTCGGTTGGGGAGGAAATCACAACCAAGGGAGGCCGAGTAACCATCAGAACAACAACTCCGGGAATCAAGGAAATCCTCCACCTTTTCATCAAAATCAGAATTAGGGTCATCAGAGACAACCGCAAAACCAACCGTCCTCCTCAAACACCTCTGGAAATTCATCGTCATTGAAGTCCCTGCTGAAGCAGTATATTGAGAGAAACGATGCTGTCATGCAGTCGCATGTGTCTTCAATTAGGAACTTGGAGATCCAAGTAGGGCAACTGGCAGCCGAACTTCGCAATAGAACACCTAGAATGCTGCCAAGTAATTTCGAAGCCCCGGGATCTCACGGGAAGGAACAATGTCCTTGATGACATTGCACAGGCAAGCTTGACCGCCTGCAGAGGTGTGGATTGTGGTAATCATAGAAAATCGTCTTTCAATCCATATTTCTAAATTCTATGTTTAAGTGCTTTCTTAATTGCTTCTTTTATTGCTTCATGAATTTCGTCATTTATTGTTTCCTTAAACTAGATTTTATTGCGTTATGAATTTTCTTTTCATTTAATTCGATTGCATCAATTTCAGTGCTTTGTTCAATTCCCTTACTTTTCTATATTAATTGCATTATTCTTAATTTTCGTGAATGATTAATAAGAAGAAAGTAAATACCGCAAAGTCCTAGTGACTTGTGTTGATAAAATGATGATGATGATGATGATGATGATGATGATGATGATGATGATGATAATAATAATAATAATAATAATAATAATAATAATAATAATAAATGAATAAATATAATAATAATAAAACACATCCGGTATGCATTGCGATGATGGGGCATCTTGTGATAACAAGATACACTTTGCGTTCATCTTTCACAAATGCATTGCGGTGAGGGGTGTGTGGCACTCGTATGTATTTTTCGCCCGTCCTTAGTGGAAACTCACTATGTCGAGGTAGTGTTGCACCAGTAGAAATACAGTGCCTGTCCTCCAGAAATGCATTGAGTTGAGGGGTGTGTTGCACTGATTTATGCGTTGTTGCCCGTCCTCTGCAAAGATGCATTTGCATTAATGGATGCATTGCGTTAATCTCAACCTTGCGCCCATCCGAATAAAAAACCAAAGACAAATTCTTTTTGCAAATAGAGTAGTCCAATCATTTAGGCTTCCAAGGAAATGATGATTTCATAGATGAAAAGACATACTTCTTTGCTAATTCATAAATGTGAGAAGCGCAGCGGCAGGCTTTTTGAGTACCTCGAGGCCTGTCATCGTAGAATTTGCGTTGGGCCTATCAAGGCCCAACCTATAAATTCCGTCCTCCCCCTTCTTAGGTTGTCTATTTGAATATTCTGTAAACAGAAACCCTAAGCGCAGCTCTGCATACCCAGACTTTCGAGTTTTCTTCCTAAAACCCTAAAGAAACTTCCCAGCTCTTTCACTCAGTACAACCATGGCCGATCAATCTTCCCATTCATCCTCTTTACCCTCATCACCCTCACCAGCCCAAATCACTGCAAGAGAGGCGGCATTCCTCGCAGTAAGCCACCGCCTCACCGCCCAGCCAAAACCCATCAGACGAATCGTCGAAAAACCTCGACAAAAGCCTTTAGCAGCCAGACCACTCCAAATCAGAGAGGGGTAGAGCACAGAGAGTGCCCCACTCCCAACACTATCATCTGAAAGCGAGAAAAAGAGAAGGGATGACAGAGAAGTTTCGGGAGTATTTTGAGTAATATGGAGAAGGAAGGAGGGCTGCCCAAAGCTGGGGTTGTTAATCAGCCACTACCTTCAAAGGAAGAGATGGAGAAAGCTTCAAGATGGAGGAAGCTTCAAGAAGGAGCACTCTAGCAGTTTCAGATCCTAAGGAAACTGTTCACACAGAATCCTATGAGGGACCCACCAGAGTTGCTTTGGAGGAAGTAGTGGCAGAGAAGTAGCCTGAAATGTCTGAGGAGAAGAAGAAGAAGAAGGAGAAGAGGGCAGAAGGTGATGAAGAAGCCCAACCAAGGAAGGAGAAGAAAGAAAGAAAAATGAGTGACAGAGGGAATATAGGCGAGATGAGAAGCGCCTGAAGAAGAAGGAAGAGAAGAGAAAGAGGTTTGAGAGCCCAGAAGTCGACGAAGAATCGACCACCGCAAGGGTGGATGAGGGCGTGTCAGCGCAACAAAGAGAATCAGCGCAACCTGAATAGGAATCAACGCAAATAAGAACAATTGCGACTGATGATGAAGAGGATTCAAACATCACCCCCCTTATGCGATGTCGCAAGGAGAATGCACTGCAAGGGTCAACAATCAACCCCCCAATTTTGCAAAGTGCAGTAGAAGAGAAGGAGAGGAGAAGAAAAGAGGAAGAAGAAAAACAAGAGAAGATGTTGCGAGCATAATAAATCATCGCAGAAGGCGATTTAAGAAGAAAATCATATGATGAAGAAGTGCGCCGCAACAACACAACATCGGCAGAAGAGGAGAGAATAAGGCTCAAGGAAGAACAGTGCATATTGCTGGCCTCATAGCAATTTGAAAGAGAAATGAGAGAAAAAGAAGAGGAAGAAAAGAAGAAGAAGGAAAAGAAGGAGAAGAGGCGCAGAGCAAATGTTTCGCGCATTCGAGAAAAGAAAAGCAATAAAATTGCGGAGTGGGAGAAGGAAGAACAGCACAAGGAAAGGGAAAAGAAACAAAAACAAAGATCCCGCCTTTCATTGACAAAAGAAAAGGGCAAAGCAATAGCGGAAAGCAGTGAGCATGCGTTGGCCAAAGGACGCCCATCAAAGAAGAAAGAGAACGATGACATGATGATAGAAATGGGGTTCTTCCTTATGCCAACGCCACTTCGGACTTAATTACAAGTGTTGTATTGGAACATGGATGAGAAACATTCTGCCAGTGCCCATCCATTGTAATCCTAACGGGAGTGCGAGCTTTCTATAATGGACGACTTCATGGCACCAAAGATGCGGTGATCATGAAAGGAGAGGTAGTTTCTTTCAGCACAAAGGACACCAATGAGTTATATTAGATGAAGGACATCTTGGATGCGCTGGGTAATAAAATCATTGATGATCCCACAGAAGAACATATGGAAGATGCGCTGAAGATATTAATGCAATCGAGCACTCAGTGGTCAGTATCTATGAAAGGCATCAGAACCCTTGCGTCCAATAAACTGCTTCTAGAGGTGCGGCTTTGGGTGTATTTGGTGAAACGACGACTCATCCCGAATTCTCATGACAAAACAGTTTCGAGGGATAGAGTCATGGCCGCATACTGCATCGCACGCGACATTCCAATAGATGTGGGCTAGTTGATCGCAAGGCAAATTCGAGGTTTTGTGGGGCATATAAGAGGCCAGTATTTCTTCCCTTGGATAGTTTCAAGCTTATGCCTCTCATTGGGTGTAGGTATTAAGGAAGAACCAATGCCAGAAGTCCATCGCCTCATCAACATCAAGATTTTGAGAATGTTGCTCAAAGATTCCCCCTATTGCCCCGAGCTTCCACTGAAAAGGCCCATCATCAATTTAAATGTGTCGCAGCAACCAAAGCCCAAGAAACAGTGCAAGGTTGACAGAGGCAAGGGAAAAGTCCAAAAGCCATCATCGCAAGATCAAGAACCCTTGGACCCCTTAGCTTTGGTGATTTGCCCTCCAAGCCTTCCTACAGAACCCCTTTCCCCACTCCCCGAACATTTTACTAACCTCTTCCTCATTCCTGCTTCACCTAACGCATATCCAGCAGCACCCTCCTCCCCTTCTTCTTCACAGCAATTTTCCCCTCCACCGTCGCATGTTAACAACCCACATGATTTAGGTGAAGAAACTTTGTTGAGATTAGGAAAGCATTGTTTATTTTATTTATTATTAAGGATGGATGGGGTTGTACATGAAATCATGCATTAGACTTGGCTTATGTGTTTGCACTTATGTGTCTGAGGTCATGCGTCGGAATGAAGATGCGTTAATCTAATATGCAATGACTACGTGTTCCTATCACAAGTTTTCTTATGCTCGCGCCAAGTATAATGCAAATGCAAGTTTCTCCGGTAATCTGAGGTCGAACACAAGGACTTGTCACTCAATAATTCTTGTGAACAATGCGTTTGAGGCGATGAAAGGAAAAATAAAAAGAAGTTTAATGAATGTACACACTATTCCTACTCCTAACTAAACAGATTGAGCAATAGAAGACTTGCAATGAAAATAAGTAGAGACACAACAACCATTAACGCACAGTAATGTTTATTATCTTAAATCGCCCGAGTAATCCCAGCTCATTGCACTAATGCGTCGCACACCTCTCGGTGGTCAGCCGTATGACTATATCTCTATAGTGCATGGTTGCGTTGAGCATAAGATTGTGCCTATCTTTAGGAACAATGCAAACCTTGCTTTAGTGCGTTCCATCTCTTAACTTCTCACGCAGTTAGACGCGGTTATTTAACTTATAGAAAGCAATGCAACATCCCATAGACAGGCGTTGCTACAGCCTTTCACCAAACAAAGAGGATTAACTCACTATACTCGCACAATGCACACCTCTCGGTGGGTTGCTTCATGCGTCCTATCTCTAGACTACACGATTAAGCATGCAATTGCCTTTGATAAATAAACGCTGAAGATAAACTATGATAGAGATAAAGATGATGAAGAAAACGGCAATGAAGAAATCAAGATTTGCATTGATCACAAAATATCTTAATATCTTAAGCTAAAATGTAATACAATACAGAGATTAGAAGAGAAAGGAAGGACTCTGCATCAAAGCTGTCGATAGTGCCATGGATGAATGGTGCAGATGTCTCTCTCGAGCTCTATCTCTGGCGAAAGCTCCAGTCGTCACTCGCTCTAGGTTGTGGAGATGAAGAATTCTCACTGAAAATCTCGTTCAAGCTCTCATCTGTGATCACAAACTTCTACCTTGAGGCAGAAATTCAGATGTCTTGAAATAAAGGTCCAAAAGGCTATTTATAGAGTTTAAACGCCAACAGCTATCATGATTACGTTATGGCTCACTGATGCTTTTGTCGCGGTATGGGCAATGTCACATCGCCTTATCTTGTTGATACTTGATAACTTGTAGAAATACAAGTTATTTATACTGCTTTATTTAGATATTGCGGTTAAAAGAGAGGAAAGTTGCGTCAATTGTATGGAAATGGGCTAAGAAATGCAAGAATTATAAGTTGTCATCAATACACCCATCGACACCATTGCGATAGTAGAAAAGAATATTTCAAGTCTGTTTTGCAGGAAATCTAGTCACCATATGCGTTCATGGCTCAAGAGAAAAAGATTAACGCAGCTACGTCGCATTGTGCCAATCATTCAGAAATGAATAGATGATCAATACAATGACGGCGCATGCGACAATCGATCCAGAGCTGAACTTCAACCGCATGTGGTAATAAAAAACAACACCGCATGCGGACACACGATCGATGATGCAAATGAGCAACTCAATCGCAGAGGATTTTGACATGTGTACAACTAACCATTGTGCATTTTCGACGGATTGATTGCATAACAGAAGGAATATTTATTCCACCATTCTCAGAATTTTCATAACAATAAAGTGAGACCATACGGCAGAGAGTCAGAGCATTCATCTATAAATACCCTTAGAGAATTCACTGAGAGATATACTTGCTACGGGGGATAATTGATACGAGGCTATTGAGAGAGAGGCTGATCTGAGTGCTGATCAGAGAAGATCCGGGAAGATTTAAGAGACAAGGCCGATAGGTGAGTCTCAGGGCAGAATCATTCCAAATCCCCGCCGTGAAGCTCTGTACCTAGATCACTCTGCCGGTTGAGCAAGTCTGAGAGGGAAGCTCATCCTTCCATTCACTCCATCTACGTCGACAAGTAATCTCTCCATCTAGATCAGTGTCAAGACATTGACACTCTTCTGTATCTATTTCTAACTCTTATTCATCAATTGTACTTCATCTTCTTAGTCTAAATCATTCACAACCATGTATCATATGCTTGATTTTATAATTAATTATCATGATCATTCTCATTTCCACATTTCTGTCTATTTCTATTCCTCCATTAATCACTTTCTCCACGATGTTTTCTTAATCTCTTGGTGATTAATATGAATTAAACACGTAAATTAATCTGTGCTAATGAAATAAATATGTTTAGCTAAAGCATGCTAGACGGCATCTTCAACTGTGAGAGCAGGAGTGAAGATGCCATTCTGATCTGTCGAGAGAAGGTTAGAAGAATGCGTTAACTAAAGCAATAAGTACTTCCAGAGATGGAAGCAACCTTGCATTCACTACGTTCGTCCCTGTATCACCACAGAGATGTGGGAAACGCGGCCGATCAACGAGAGGTGTACGCCAAGGGAACGCAGAACCGTACTTATTTCTTTAACGCAATTAAGGAACTTGCGATGTTTATATTAATTATCCTCTCTCTTTCTGCTTCGCACATAAGCCTTGCCACCGCATAACACGACCTTTGTATAATCTTCACAGTCAGTTTCAACCTCGGTATCTTGTATCATGTAACCTGTATCTTGTATCATCATAGCTTAGGTTTATTTTATCGCACTTTACTTTTATCGCAATTCACTTTATTATCGCATTTTTATCGCTTATCTTTACTTTACTGCACAATTTACTTTATCGCATGTACAAACCTTACTGTTATTAAATTGAAAAACCCCCGGTCGCATATATCACGAATGTAACGTAATTAACCTAAAAAAATCCCTGTGTTCAACCTCAGATCACACCGAGAAACTTGCGGTGGAATTATACTTAGTTCCAACGCAAGGAAACTTGTGACAACGCACAGTATACTACAAGAACATTCATTAATAATGCATATCTAGAAGTAGTATCGCATAAATAAAATAAAGTCATCATTCATCCATGCATTGTATGACATAAGATCATACGAAGATTAGAATTCATTTTATGTTGTCCACATGCTTAAAGATTAAAATTATGTCAAGAAGTTTATGGCGCCGTTGTTGGGGAACTGGTAATGGGGACATGAGCTTGTAGCACATTATCTATCATCACAGTGCATGCATAACAAGGAATGTAATTTTACATGTCATCAAGTTTATGGTGCCATTGCCAGGGAACTGGTAATGGGGACATGAGCTTGTAGCACATTATCTATCATCACAGTGCATGCATAACAAAGAATCTAATTTTACATGTCATCAGTACTCCCAAGGTATGCATCCGAGCTTGATTCAGTTGAAGCATCAACGTGTTCTACCCATCTTGCGATCGTCCTTCTATTATAATTGTCACTCCATGGCTGCAATTTCCAATTGATCACCGCATTCGCTTGATCACTGCAACTTCCATGTAATGGACGCATACGATTACTGCAACTTCCATGCGATGGATGCATAAGATCCAACTTTTAACTCATGCATTTTTCTTCGCGATCGCCTAGCTTCAGCGCATGCATTTGTCTTTGTCATCGCCTGACATCAGCGCATGCGTTTGTCTATGATTGCTTATGTCAAATGCATGCGTTTGATTCCTGCGATAGCTACAAAAATAGACACTTTGGCATGGAGTAACGCATAATATTGGGGTCAGTGAGGATTTAGGTACTAATTGATGCAAAACTCAATTATTTGCAAGTTCTACGTATTATCACTGCATTTTCTACTTATTAGCCCTCATGATTCTAAGTAAAAGGCTTATAATAACTGGCATTTTTGCTAGTTATCACATTTCTACCCAACCCCAAAACATTGATGGTGAAACATCGCAGGCGCAGCCCACCATTGCCACCCTAGCTGCTGACCTTGCTGATATGCATTTTCTTCTCTCTCATCAACACAATTTCTTTTGCCAGTGAATAACGGAGGTGCACGAGCGACAAGCAGAGTTGCAACGTAGTGTTGCGATGACAAGGCAGGTGCTGATCAACATTCAACGCAATATCTACACGATCCACCTGAACCACAGACAAATGGCAGAGTGCAACCATGAGTACTTCAACTTTTTGACAGCCTATCTACATGGTCCCATGGTGCCTCTGAATTTACAGCAACATCTGCACTTTGAAGAAGCTCCTCGTGTTCCTCCACAAAATCCTCTTCTTGAACCTCCTCCTCAATAATTCTACTAATTTTTTGTTGCTGTCATTCTTTCATTTTATTCATTTCATTATTTCTATGTATAGAAGCTATTTCTTGATTGTACATGCTGAAATTTTTTATTGCGTTATTTGTAATTCTTTGTATACTTGGTTAATTTTTAATACAACTGAGTAACAATTCTTTCCGTATGCGTTAGCCTCTTATTTATCATCCTTTGTCAATTATTGCGATGTTCTTTATCTTTTATTTTGCGTTATTCATTGTGTTGCCATGATGAGTTATGTGCACACCCTTAGCAACATTTCCCACACTATGTATTTTCTGACTAACACGTAGATAATTCATAGCAATAGCACTGTTTTACCTTTTATCCTTCAAGACTCTGCTCAAACCTGTTTTTTCAAACTTTTGACTAAGTGTTTTGTCTTTTCTGTCCAAAACAACGCAATGAGGACCTTGCGCATCTCTAAATTTGGGGGTGGGGAAGGTTTGAGCATATGCGATCAAGTGGATGCGGTCATCATTAGGAAAATGCGTTCATTACCATTATCAAAAAAAAAAATCTTTCATATAAACTCCAATGTCAGCACAAGGGAAAAATCCCAACCTAATAAGAGTTAAGTCGTGAAAGAAACCTACTCGTGGTTTGATGTTCGCATGACACCCGTGGGAGCAAGCCAAAACGAATGTGGGTTTCCAAGAACGACGCAATATGAAAGAGAAGAAAGAGAAAAAAAATAAGAATATAAGAGACAACTCCTCTGACCAAAAAAAGTAAAACTTAGCTGAAAATCAAGAGTTGAAGTTGAGATTGGTACACAACCATAGTTGGATGTTCGCATGACACCCGTGAGAGCAAGCCAAAATGAAGAGTGTAACAATGATCAATAGTCTCTAATAAAACAGCGCAAACTAGACCACCGTATACAGATGCACCAAGTTGTTTTTGCAATAAGAGGTAAGCATTATTTTCAAAACAAGAAGGGAATTTTGGAGTAGAGATTTGTTGTATAAAAGAATAAAGTAGGGCATGTTTATGAATTATTAAAGGATGGAATGAAATTGCGTTGCTAAGTAATGTTGTGTAGGTGGAGCATTCGGAGCAACCAACCGACGCAAAGTTAGGATAAGAATTGAGCAATATTGTCTTAGTGGAAGATATGCTTGAGGACAAACATATATCTAAATTTAGGGGTGTGATAACTTATAGAAATACAAGTTATTTATACTGTTTTATTTAGATATTGCAGCAAAAAGAAGGAAAAGTTGCATCGATAGTATACAAATTGGCTAAGAAATACGAAAATTATGAAATGTCGTAAATACAGCCACTAACACCATTGCAATGGTAGAATAGAATGTTTCAGTTTCTGTTTGTAGGAAATCAGTTACCGCATGCGTTCATGGCTCAAAGATAAAGTGAACAACGCATTTACGTCGCATTGCGCCCATCAATCGAGAAAGAAGAGATGATCAACGCAATGACGGCGCATTCGACAATCGATCAAGAGCCCTAGCGATCAACGCAATTTCAACCGCATGTGGTAATAAAAAATAACACCGCATGCGGCGATCGATCGAAGATGTAAAGAGCAATGCATTTGCAGAGGATTCTGACTAATGTACAGCTTTCAGTTGTGCATTTCTGATAGGTTGATTGCGTAACAGAACGAATTTCTCATTTTGCCATTTAAGGAACTACTATAACCATACAGTGGGGACCACACATTCAAAGAGCCAAGCCTCACCTATAAATAGCTTCTGCAAATTCACTGAAAGATATACATGAATACATAGAGACGTGCATATACTAATTCTGAGAGAGAGGTTGGTCTGAAGCGACTTACAGAGTAGATCTGAGCGAACAACGAGATAAGGTCGAAAGGTGAGTCTCTGAGCAGAGAATCCTTCCAATCCCCGTAGTTGAAGATCTATGCGAAGGTCAATTCTACCAGGAAAGCAAGCCTGAGAGGGAAGCTTTCCTCTCCACTACTTCCACATGCCGGCAAGCACAACCTTCGTTCAGGATCTGTGTCAAGACGTTGATACTCTTTCTGTATTTGTTTATAATCTCTATTTCATCATATGTATTCATCTTCTTTACTCTTTCATTCACAACATGTATCAGACGCTTAATTTTAGTATTAAATGTTATGATAATTTCTATTATCATCTCTCTGTCTCTTTTCGTACATCCATAATCCATTTTCTCCATGATGTATTCTTAATCCCATGGGTAAATAGCAAGAATTAAGCGAGTAAGTTAATTTGTGTTAAGGAAATAATTAAGTTTAGCTAAAGCATGCTCGACGGCATCTTCACCTGTGAGAGCAGAAGTAAAGATGTTATTCCACCTATTGAGAGAGGCTTGGAAGAATGCGTTAACTAAAGCAATGGAAACAACCTTGCGTTCATCACATTCATCCCTGTTTCACCTTAGAGATATGGGAACGTGGCCGATCACCGAGAGGTGTACGCCAAGGGAAAGCGGAACCTTAGTTGCATGTTTAACGCAATTGACAAACTTGCGATGTTTTTACTATTTACTCTTTCTCTTTCTGCTTCATTCATAAAGACTTGCCATCGCATACATCGAATCTTTGTACTTCACAGTCAGTTCTCGACCTCAGTATCGTGTATCATGTATCTTGTATCTTTTATCATATTAGTTTAGGATTTATTTTATTAATGCATTTTTACTTTCACCGCAACTTATATTTATGTATAAACCCAAATTCTTTATTTATTGTTAAAAACCGGTCGCGTGTATCAGAATAGTAGCGAATTAATGAAAAAAATCCCTATGTTTGACCTCGAATTATTATGAGAAAATTGCGTTGGAATTATACTTGGTTTCAGCGCAAGGAAACTTGTGACACACACTACTCCATCGCATACTACGAGCATATTATTAACAACGCATATATTTAGATGTAGTATCACATAAAACATGTCTTTATCGCAAAAGAACTTAAGTGTAATTAGAGCATTCATTTCATTCACAATCTATGCATTAGAGTTAGATAAAGAAAAAGGAATAAATTTTACCCTTACAAGTTTATGGCACTGTTGCCATGGATTGGTAACAGTTAGTGTTGAATACTTTTGTGGTATTTTGCAGGACAGATCTCTTTGTACTGTTTGTTTAACGCGAAGAACAGGCCGACGGTTTATGAGTACTGGAACTGATCCAGAATTCGAAGCTGACCCAGAGATCGAGCGTACTTTTTGTGCAAGGGCATGCCAGAATAGAGCAAGGCGAAGAAGAGTCAATATGGCAGACAATAATAACGAGGCACCCGAAGGAAATCAAGGGGCAAACCGGCCAGCGCAAGACCCTATATTTCTTGCTGCTGACCGCAACATCCCCATTAGGAATTATGCGGTGCCCAATCTCTACAACTTCTCACCTGGAATTTCAAGACCTATGGTTGAGGAGAACACACGTTTCAAAATAAAGTCGATGATGCTCCAAGTGATACAAAATACGGGGCAATTCGGAGGTCTACAAGGTGAAGACCCAAATGCCCATCTGACCAGCTTTGTGGAGATGTGCAGTACTTTCTCCATCCCTGGCATAATCCCAGAGGGTATTAGATTTTACCTCTTCCCATATACACTAAGGGATGAGGCAAAGAGGTGGGCTCATTCGTTGGAGCCAAATGAAATCACATCTTGGGACCAGTTGGTGGAATGGTTCATGAAGAAGTTCTTCCCTCCAGCAGTCAACGCAAGAAGACGAAAGGATGTGCTGAACTTCGAGCAAATGGATAACAAGACTCTGAGCACCGCTTGGGTGCGGTTCAGAAGGTTAGTGAAAAATTGTCCACATATCGGGATTCCCGATTGCGTTCTGATGGAAACGTTTTATAACGGCTTAAATAGATCAACGCAAGCTGTTGCTGATGCCTCACCAGGAAAAGGATTTATGGATAAGACCTACACAGAAGCCAAGGTCATCCTTGATCACATTTTGCGAAACACGGATGACTGAGGGATGACGGGTACGGGGGTAGAGGCTTCGAGAGAAGAAGAAGTGATAATGCCATTGCACCAGCGGATACAATGACAACATTGGCCATGCAGATGGCCACGGTGACCTCTCTTCTCCAAACGATGGCATTTAATCAAGGTGCCCTCTCTCAAAGTTCAGCACAACCCAATGCGCCGGCACAAGTGGCCGCAATAAATTGCATCCAATATGGAGAGGGCCATGCTGTAGAAATGTGCCCATCAAACCCGCAACAGGTGTTTGCTATCCAGAACAACCCATACAACAACACTTATAATCTCGGTTGGCGAAATCACACTAACTGCGGTTGGGGAGGAAATCACAACCAAGGTGGGCCGAGTAACCATCAGAACAACAACTATGGGAATCGAGGAAATCCTCCACCTTTTCATCAAAATCAGATTCATGTTCGGGAGCTCAAAATTAGTCAAGAGGGTTAAAACTATAAAAAGTCAAAGGGTTGACTTTTTCGCTAGGGAATGTCAAAGTTTGACTTTGACCAAATGGAAAAAGACCATTTTTCCCTTGACTAGAGTTAGTGGAATTATCCAATATTTTTGTTCGATAATCCCACTAACTTAAGTGGACTATGTGTAAACATTATAGAATGACACATAGCCCACTTGGGTTTAGTGCTTTGTGAGGTGTTGATTTTTGGTGAGTTTTTACATGCATTAGATGCATGTAATTGTTATATAAAAGGAAGATTTATAAAACAAATTTCTTCTTCTTCTTTTCTTTTTAGCAAGCTGAATTTTCTATAATTTTGGTTTCCAAATTCTCAACAAAATTCCCTTTTTCTCACATTAACCTTGAACTTCCCTTGCTTCTCTTTCCATTCCTTTATTCATGGGGTTCCACAACCCGGTTCTGAGTCTAGAGAATAGAAAGGAAACTCTAGTGGTGGTCCGGTAGAGTTCGGGTCGAGATTCAGCGAGAAAAAGTTTTTTTCGGGAGCTACAAAGGTTGTACACTATCCCTTTTAATTTATTGTTTTTTTTTCTTTTGCATGCTAATTTCCTTTTAATTAGAAGCAATTAGAGCGTAATTAGATCCTTATTCCGCTGTGTATGTCTCGTGTTCCATCATGGTTTCCTCACATTGTTTAAGTACTTTTTCCAAATTCATAAGGTAGACACGTATGAATTACCAAAAAGGGAGAAAATAGTCCATAAATACTTCCATTAACTATTCCAAGAAATCTAAGAATATGGCCTTCATGCATTGCTGGAAATTCCCTGGTGCATTGCAGAGCCCGAAGGGCATGCGCTGAAAGGAAAAGGTGGCAAAAGGACAAGTGAAAGTTATCTTCTCCTGATCCTCAAGTGCTATAGCAATCTGGTTATATCTGAAGTACCCATCCAGAAAGCAGAAGAACTCGTTTCCCGCCAACCTGTCCAACATTTGATCAATAAAAGGCACAGGGAAATGATCTTTCTTGGTTGCCTGATTCAATTTTTGGTAGTCCATACATATTTGCAAACTGATGACAGTTCTCGTAGGGATCAGTTCATTTTTATTATCTCTTTCTTGATCACTTTGTGCATAGCTGGACTGAGCCTGCATTGCCTTTCGATGGAGTCATCTTTCCCTTCCTTCAGCCTAATTTTATGCATATAATACGAGGGGCTGATCCCCTAGATGTTTGTTAAAGTCCATCCGATGGCCTTAATGTACTTTCTCAACACCTATAATAGGGTCACCTCATCATCTATGCTTAATGCAAAGGAGATAATGACAGGCATGTTGTCATTATCACCCAGATATGCATACTTAAGGTGCGTAGGTAAGGAAAACTTAAAAACAACCTTAGAATACCAGGGTCTAACACACAACATAATTACATCATAATAACAGTTATAGAGTTTAGTGGGTCCCAATATTCATCATTAATCCCTAGCATGAACAACACATATGTACAGACATAAACAAAGTAGACACCTAGAACGTCACTTTAAACTTTGAATTAATCTTGAGTCCTTGAGTGGTAGAGCAGTAGGGCAACTAACTTCATTGGAGATGACCACTACCTAGGAAAAAGGAAAACATTTCAAAAGAATGAGCTACTAGCATAGTGAGTGATAATAAAACATAATCATCATGCTTAAAACCAAAAACTGCCAAGAAAACTCATACTTTAAACTTTTTAATACATGGAATTCTTTGAAATCACAAATCCTCTTTAACCTTGTTGAGTGAGAACCCTTTTGCTCAATCCCTCAACCTCTATCCTTAGTTGGTGTGGAGTAATCTCAACACAACCAACTTCAATTCTACCTACATGCACATGGTAACAACTAAGTACCGTCATACCTTAGGTACTATGGCCCAGATACCTTCAAAAGTCCTTTAGTATCGGGTTCATCATAATCATTATTAAACTTATTTATTGAATTAAGCATAATTGAAAGCATTAGTCACATAAATCATATGTTGAACATCTTTATCATATAATCATGAAACTGCTAACACATGCTTTGTAAACGTAGAGAATAAAAATACTTAAATCATGCTTTCATGGAACTTTAAGCTAAGCATGCGTTAAGAAAACTCTTGGAAAACTAGTTTGCTTAGGAAACTATCATATTTGATAGAACATACAAGCATGCAATGGAAACAATCAGAATCGGTAACCACTCTAATTACACTTTATTTGAGTTTAAAAGCATACATGAAGATAGATGTCAAAAGAGAGTTTCAAGAATATATTACCTTTGATGAATCTCTTCAAAATCTTGCTCCTTACTACGAATTGGATCTTCAAATTCATAGTAAACCACCATAAAGATCTTCTCTACTATCCTCTAACATGGAATGTGTGGTGGAAACACTAAATTGAGGTCAATTGGGTTGAGAAAGTAATGGGTTTTGGAATGAAAAACTAGAACTTCAAGTATCAAACTTGCATGAATCCCTTCCACTTTGAAAATTTGAAGCATTTAACCATGAAAAACATGCAACTAATTGAGCTTCAAGTTATATGACACCTTAGAGAACATATCCAAAGTGGGCTAGGTATTTAATTAGAAATAAACCACTTCAGTTGAAGAGGAAAATTGGAAATTCCACTCAAAGTGGAATTTCCAATTTTTGTTTTTCAGTTTTCCAAATTTTAATTTAATTTTCTTTACAATTAAATTCAAAAATAAAAATCAAATATATATTTGATTTTTAAAATTGAAAAAAAATTATTTAAATAATTAATTAAATAAATATAATTTAATATCAAATATTAAATTAATCAAACATTTAATTTATACATGAATCCTATTCATGTAATTCAATATTTAAATCAATATTCAATATTTTATTCTCTCCGATTTCATTCAATTTGGACAAAATTAAACGTTTTGATTATATCGAATATAATTAATCAAACCTTAAATTGAATTTGAACACTTCATATTCAAAAGCCCTAATTTCGAATTTGAACATTTCAAACCCTCTCAATTCACTAATCCAAGATATAATCTTACGAGCTAGTGAAGGGATCTTATGGATCTACAGATCACGAGCTCCAACGATTTGAGATTAATTGGCTAAACTATTTAAACCGAATTAATCAAT
The DNA here is from genome assembly GCF_027475165.1 of Benincasa hispida. Taxonomy (NCBI): domain Eukaryota; kingdom Viridiplantae; phylum Streptophyta; class Magnoliopsida; order Cucurbitales; family Cucurbitaceae; genus Benincasa; species Benincasa hispida. Next base: position 32,109,025 of record NC_143481.1, on the reverse strand, counting down.
ATTCGTTAACTACCGAGACACACCACTATAGCTTGATAATTGTACTCTCCTTAGTGTAGATAAATTTATGTCCACTTTAACCATAATCAGTAAGTCGATCCTTCACAGATTATTCATTTTTACAACTAGGTCAAAATTACCGTTTTACCCCTGTAAATACATCTTGCTCCTTAAGATCCCATTGAACCCCTATTGAACAATTGGTTTATAGTCCAACTAATAAACCATGACTCTCTTGATCATGAGAGAGCGGGGACCCATTGTTCAAGACCAGATATCAGTACTTAAGAGAACAACCTATCTGCTAACCCTAAGTCAGGTAGGAGTGAACTCCATCTTGCAGGACTATGTCCTCAGCTATCTATCCAGTCTTATCCCCAAAATGGGAGGCTTATTGAGCAATGCTATTGAAGGAGTAATATAACATGCAACGGAAGACTTTAGAATCAACAAGCACTTAACTACATTTTGTTGGGATTGGTGTCTTAATTCTCTCGGGGTCTCGTTGTTTTGTAAAGATACACATTGTTTGATGAATAAAATAAATATTATTTAATGCTGGCATTTACTCATATCCAATAAACAAAGCTCCTTGGTTATCTTATGTGAACTTAAGTATGTATTTGTGATATACAAGTGGATCATGCCTTAAGTGATAACCTAAATAGGTCTGTAGTATAAGGATTAAGGTGAGATACTTGATCCTAGTGACACTACAAATACAACCCACTTTGTAGAGGTTTGCAAATGTTGTAAACTACTACAGATGGTAGATTCTGACCATTCATGTGGAGACGTGTGAGCGGGGGTGTCCTATACAAAGAGTTTGTATAAGATCTGGACCACGAGATGATTAGACTCTATATATAACGCTGTTGATACTAGAGACTTGCATCTCACCTAAACGACCATAGGTGACACGACCTCAGTCCTAAGTGTTTTGAGAACTCATGTCTTTGAGGGCGGTCCTTTGATTAGTATGGGTGAGAGTGGCCAGATTGCCAACTCAACATGCCTACCTTTTTGGAGACTTGTCTGATCTGGGAGTTGAGAACTCAATCCACAAGATGCAATTCACTCATTTCCTGAAGCAGGGATAAGTAGAGAGATTGCTCCCATTGTTGGGTTTTATGTCCTAAAACTCGCAATTTGTAAAATGATAAATATTTTCTATTATCAATATACTTGTTATTGATCTCATAAATTGTATGAAAGTCTAAATCCAATAAACTAAGACCCATGACTATTGTATGAGTACTTGAACTTTATGTGGAGACATAAGAGTGGATTGGGTTCGAGTAAATAGTCAAAATGATCTATGGTACATGAATGAGGTTGGGTACTTTATTCTGGTAACACCATTGGATGCGGCCTACTTTGTAGTTGTTACAAAGAGTTGTAAAGTGCTATATATGATGTGATCCTAATTCGTACATGTTATGACATGAGGAGTGGGTCCTATGCAATGAGTTTGCATAAGATCGGGACCAAGAAATAAGTCACTCTTACTTGATAACGTTGTTTACTGTTTAAGACTGACTATTTCACCTAGATGACCTAGGTAACTCGATCTTAATCCTGAGCTAACCTGTTTATTTTGGATTGCCCTTAGATTTGCATAGTTTAGGGTTGGCTCAACAACGCCGGCTCAACAAGACTCCCATTTCAGGGGAAGATCGGATAGATAGCTGGGGACATAGGGTGCAAAACGGAATTCACACCTACCCGATTTAGGGATAGGAGAAAGGTTGTTCTCTCAAGTACTGAATCCAGGTCTTGAACAAGGGGCCCTACCCTCTTACTGGGCTGAGAGAGTTTGGTTTGGTGATTGGATCACAAACCAATTGTTCATTAGAGGATTAGTAGGGATTTGAGGAATAAGACATAATCTTGGGGGTAAAACAGATATTTAACCTAGTCATTATTATGAAAAACCTGTGAAGGGTCGACTTGCTGATTATGGTTAAATCCTGTGGACATAATAAACCTATAGTGAGGGAAGTGCAACTATGGGCTTTAGTGGAATGACCCATTAGTTAACGAATGGAGATTAATTTGGTCTAATGAGTTTAGCCAATTAATCTCGGATCGTTGGAGCCCATGATCTGTAGGTCCGCGAGGTCCCCCTACTAGCTGTAACGGACTAGCTCTAGAATAGCGTGATAAGTTAATTTGAAACGTTCAAATTAGAATTAAGGGAATTAGTAATTATATGAGATATAATTATGTTTAATTTTAGAATTAAACGGAATAGGAGAATTTATATATTTAAATATGATTTAAATATATAAAGATGGATTATGTTAAAATTAATTTAATATTTGATATTATATTAATTAAGTTTTATTTAATAATTAATCTATGAAATTAATTAATTTTTCATTTTTAAAATCAAATAGATTTTTTAAAATCAAAATTTGATTTTTAGATAAAATTGAAAAATTGGAGAACTAAACAACAAAATGGAAAAATGGGTTTTTCCATTATCCATCTTCGAAGTAGCTCACATATGAAGCAACTCTTCTCTTTGCATGTTGATTTGCAATGTAATGAAGAGATTGGAGTGAAAATCGAGCATGTATTCTGTAACGACCCGACCCCCTAGGACCTAGGTAAGGCCGTTACTAAAATAAATGCATGCAAAGAATTTAAAACGACGCTCATCCATTTGAAATAAATGCTAATTAAAAACAAGAGAAGTTCAAAAGACATTTATTAAATGCAATTGTTAAAAACAATAATAGGGTACCCATAAATCATAAAGGTTAATAAGTATATATGAAAAACAATTCTTAATAATAAGTTTCAAACATCAAAACTAAACATTAAGGGAAACATGAAAAGAACTCTAAATCTCATGATGCGGAAGCGTAAAAACTAGTCCCAGTGGCTCGATCATGAATTTCGCTGCGCCATCGCCAGTGCATCTCTACCCTTACCTGAAACATCAACATAAGAAAGAATAAGTATAAAATACTCAGTAAGTAACCCCACCACTGGGTCAGGCTAAGCATCTATGTCCACTAGATACCCACATATGGCACATAAATACATGTAATATATAAGAGACTGAGTCCTATCCTATTGTAGTTAAGTATGCCCACAAAACTAGTGAATTGCAAAGGAAACACAAACTGGTGAATCCCGAAGGAAACACAAAACTGGTGAATCTCGAAGTAAACACAAAACTGGTGAATCCCGAAGGAAACAAAAAATTGGTGAATCCTGAAGGAAACACAAAACTGGTAAATCCCAAAGGAAACACAAACTGGTGAATCCCGAAGGAAACAAAAACTGGTGAATCCTGAAGGAAACACAAACTGGTGAGCATCTAACTAATCAATGAGGATATTCACACAGTCCTAACGTGCTAAGATTCAACATTGTACGGTTCTAAAGCATACATAAAAATCCTTAATACCATGGCTGCATCACATACCCATAATTCTTAACAACATATTATACATCATCCATGTATAACTTATATCATCAATCCACAACATACAAGTATGCCTCAACGCCAGCAGATCAGACATTGACATATGAAAACACATACTATCACATACTAACGATCAAGCACTTAGGTGTGTATGTAAACAAACCAGAATTTGTGCCAAAACATACTTTGATTCAAGTCATACTGTTAATCAACATGCTAACATTTACCATAACATACACTTATCATGCTAGCATACAACTAGAGCCTGGCCCGTGGGCAGTTCTAGTGATAAGACTACTTACCTCGAAATGAAATCTAACAAAAAGTAATCTACACCCTCCTTTAACTTAGTAAAATTCTTGAATCACACCCTGAATCAAAGATTAAAAATTAAGTTCGACAACCAAAACTAAATTCCAAATACGAAAATACCTCATATGCCACAAAACAACTTACCCAAACGATGTGCTGATCTAGAAATCTGTTCCAAGCTTAGCACGGAGATTCCAATCTATTCATAACCCGAAAATTCCCAACACCTTGAAAGTTCAATCCAAGCTTCACAACATAATTAGTATAACTAAAATTAGACCAAAACTCAATGGGTGGCAAAACTCATTCAAGAAAAAACACAAATCTTAGATCTTAACCCATAATCCAAGCTTCTGGCGAAAACCCCACAGAATGGCGGTAGAAAAGGATGAACCCGACAGCTAGCAGCTGCTATACTGGCAGACAATGGCTGGAAGGGCGAACCGGAATAGCACGGAGCAGATCTGAACGACGATGCGGGTAGCAAAAAGCCAAAACGACTGCTGATGCATCTGGAAGCGACGACCGTCGAGGGGGTTCGCATGCAGTCGGTCCTCGACGAACGTGGGGTGTCGACTGGGCAGCAATGGCAGCGAAACGCAACGAAGGGTGGTCGGCTAGGGCAAAAACCTCAGCGGCGAGTGGCTAGGGTCGGATCGGTGGCGTCTGGACGACGGGCTGAGGAGGGCGGCGGCGGACGTTCAGCGTCCGATCTGGGCGAACTAAGAGTGGTGGATGTGCGACAACTCGAATCTAGGCGGACTGAGAGCGTGTCTGATCGGCGGGATCTAGCCAGCTGGAACCCACGAACGGCGGCGAGGAAGTAGAAAACGAAGGGGGGGCTCGCGTGAGTGAGGGAGAAGGTGGGGGGGGGTTCTTTTTATTTTAAAAAAATACTAATAATAATGATAATAATAAAAATAATAAAAATAAAAGGAAAATAGTATAACTCTAATTAGATCCTTTCCTTAACCCACTTTATACTATTTAATTCCTTTCCTTTTTCCAAAAATAATTAATTCCTGCCATAACTTTTCAAATTGAATAATTTTTAAATAAATTCCACGACAACACTTAAATCCTCGCATTTATACTTTAAATTCAGAATTCCAAACATGCCCTTCAACTAAGGACAATTACTGAAAAGGGAAAAGTTTTACATTATTAATAAATAAATAAAAAGGTGTGGGATGTTACATAATCTACAGAATTTTGAGAAAAAATTTGGTTTGAAGAATGGTTCTTCAACAAGGTTACTGCAGTGAGCTTTTCTCCTTCATCCCTTGATTCAAGCTTGTTTTGAGTCCCACAACTCAATCTAGAGCACCAAGAGAATAGTGGGGAAGATCATGAGGTGGTCTACAACAAGATATGGAGAAGATTGCAGCTGGAGAAGAAGATTTAAAGAATTTCTACAAGAGGTATGTCTTGAAATCCATTTTTCTACAGAAGCATGCTTTATATTATGCCAAAATTAGTGAATTTGAGTGCTTAGATGATCCTTGTATTTCTGCTACAATTGATACAATCCTACACCCTTAAAGGCTGATTTCGGGGCTTGAACATAGTGGCCACAACTTCTCTTTGGAAGAGAAGACTCAGTCATAGTAGGATTATGACTTATGTTCATTAGAGGGATCAATGAAAGTAAGGGATGATAAAGAAGAAGTTAATGAAGATGGAGTCGAAGGAAATAAAAAGATGCATTGATTACAAAATGTATTAATATCTTAAGCCAAAATGGAATACAATACAAAGATAGAAGAGAGATGGAGGGCTAGATGTAGGCAATCTCTTACTTCCATTAGATGTGTGTCAAGGTTGCCGGTGAAGGAAATCTAAAGCGAAATTTCCATGAGCAGCAGAACAAGACTATTCCAAATTACAATCATGAATCAACAAATCATTTACAGTCGACTTCAAACAAACGGTTACACAAATATTTCCAGAAATTACAGTATGAACAATATAAATGCATAGAAAGCAAACTCTACGCACATATGAGAATGCGTCTCCATGCTCCGTTGCGTGACTTTGATTGAACAATAGCAACCATGAGCACTCGATCTACACGATCGCAACACAACACAAACACCACATGAACACTTCGCGCTCGTCGTCAACGATCTCCTCGGTCACGAACTCCTCCGCAACAACGAACGACCTCCACATCACCACGAACGGCCTCCAGAAAACCTTGACGATGTCGAGTTGAGTCTGACAGCACCAATAAGGCGACCTTGGTATTTTCGATGTGAGAATCCAAAGGGTGGGCTCTGTTCGAACTTGGTATGAGGCAGACGAACGGAGGAAACAATGATCGCGTACACGACTTGGCAAGTGGGAGATAGTTGAGACCTATCGTATAGGTCGATGCCCAATCGTTTAGATAAAGCTATGTGATCGTCTAGCAAAAGCTATGCGATCGTTTAGCTCTATCGTTTAGCTCGGTCTGTCGTGTATAGACTCTACACGATCGTTTACCTTGGGCCAGCGATCATTTAGCAAAACTATGCGATTGTTTAGTAAACATTGCACGATCGTTTAGCTCGCACCTGCACGATCATTTAGCTTGTCCAGCCGTCGTTTAGTAAATCTGTATTTACTTGACGACTTCGTGAGTTTCTTTGCGCGAGAGAGAAAAAATTCAAAATACTTTTTCAATCATTTGTAAAACTTCTTTTTCAAAATAGGAAACCACTTTTCTTTTAAACTCACAGTTACCATGATCCAATAACCACCCACTACTTTCGTTATTTAAAAGAAAAAGTATTAATTATCCAATAATTAATATTATTATAAATATAAATGATAAACAACTTATCATACTATATTTATAACCTATATTTTTAATATTTCATCTCATGAAACATATAAACCATAGTTCTTTTCTATTCCATGGTACTTAATGTAAATCTTATTTACATCAATCCTCCACTAGATGTATCTTATACATCATATCGATTATATCATATATAATCAAAATACCTCTTGTCAATTTGAACATTTCAAATCAACTCCAAGAACTGATCCTCAACAGAATCCAAGCTACCAAGGGGACCTCATGGACTTGTAGATCTGAAGCTCCAACGGTACGTGAATAATTGACTAAACTCGTTAGTCATGGGATCCACAATCTGTTAACTGCCAGGCACTCCACTAAAGACCAACAGCTGAACTCTCCTCGCTACAGATATATTATGAGTCCAACCAATTAGCAGTGTGATAACCCTTCATAGATTGCTCGTAAGTATAGCTGGGCCAATAACCGTTATGCCCCTTTAGTTACATCTGCCTCCTTAAGTACCACTGATCCCTCTAATGAACATAAATCATAGTGCTACTATGACCGAGTCTTCTCTTCCAAAGAGAAGCTGTGGCAACTATGTTCAAGCCCCAGAATCAGCCCTTAAGGGAACAATCTCTCTACTTATTCCTACTTCGAGAAAGAAGTGAATTCCATCTTGTGGATTGAGTTCCCAGCTCCCAGATCAGATAAGTCCCCAAAAAGGTAGGCATGTTGAGTTGGCAATCTGGCCACTCTCACCCATACTTATCAAAAGACCGCCCTCAAAGGCAGGAGTTCACAAAACACTCAGGATTGAGGTCGTGTCACATATGGTCATTTAGGTGAGATGTAAGTTTCTAGTATCAACGGCGTTATATACAGAGTCTAGTTATCTTGTGGTCCACGTCTCCACACGAATGGTCAGGATCTACCATCTGTAGTAGTTTACAACATTGGCAAACCTCTACAAAGCGGGCCGTATCCGTAGTGTCGCTAGGATCAGGTATCCCACCTTAATCCTTATACTATAGACCTATTTAGGTTATAACTTAAGGCATGATTCACTTGTATATCACATACACATGATTAAGTTTACATAAGATAACCAAGGAGCTTTGTTTATTGGATATGAGTAAATGCCAGAATTAAATAACACTTATTTTATTCATTAAACAATGTGTATCTTTACAAAACAATGAAACTCCGGGAGAATTAGGACACCAATCCTAACACCTTAGACACTCTTCCATTAGATGGCCTTCATCGCAAGTAGCACAACTTGCACTTGCTTGGTCGATTGCGTTGACCTGCCCCCTTTGCGTTCCTGGGCTACTGATTGTGATTCCTTGTATCAAATTCATCATCGCAGTCATTTGGTTCTGTAGGGATGTGATGGCCCCTGTTGTTTGCATCGCTGTCTTTAATTCTTAGTCTTTGATCGCTTTCTCTTCAGTCTTTATGGTTCTTTGAAATGCAATCAAGTATGTTTTTAGCCTCGTCGTATGTTTTATCGAGCAGACCTCCAGCTGCTGCCGTAATGGCGGCTGTTTGCGATGCAGGATTCAAATCGTGGTGGAAAATTTTAATCTGTAGACAATCTGGTAAGCCGTTATGCGGGCAATCTCTTACCATCTTTTTAAACCTCGCCTAGATGTCACTGAGCGATTCGTCGATATCCTGTTCAAAATTGGTAATCAGCTTCCTCCTTCTGGCGTTTTCCATTGCGGGGAAGTACTTCTTCATGAAAATTTCCACTACCTGTTCCCATGATGTAATCTCCCTTGGTTCAAGAGAATAAGCCCATTTTTGTGTCTGGTCACACAACAAAAATGGGAAAGTGTTAATGGAACCTCCTCAGCGGAGATGTTTGGGATCACAAACGTATTGCAGATCTCAATAAAACTCTGGAGGTGGGTGATGACATGCAGAAATGCATGTCATCTTAGTCCTTTTACTTAGAATTATGAAGGTTGTTAGGCAGAATATACGGCAATCATGATAGGAATTCATGAGAAAGTGAGCTTGCATCGATCAGCATGTTGAATCTCAGCTAACCCGTTATTTTGTGTTATTATGCGTTCAATGTTCTATTTTTGTAGCTAAAACAGGAAATGGACGCAAATGCGAAAATCGGATCACCGTATAGACGACTGCATGCGAAGAAACACTCCATCGCAAAGGCAAATGCATCGATCAACGCATGGATGTTACGGTAATCAGTCGTATGCATCCATCGCATAGGAGTTGCGCTCATCAAGTGATTGTGGTCATCATGTAAAGTTGCGGTATTAAGCAAATGCGGTCATTGAATGATTGCGGCTACGCGACAACACATACTAATGGGATCAATGCAAGGTTGGTGGAATGGACACATCAACACATCTACCTCGAGAAAAACCAAAAGATGATGCTAAAATTTCACCTACCACACCGTTAGTGGCAGAGGTTCAGAAAGGACTAACGCACCGAATGTCAGACTCAGAGTAGTCCAATTAATGTTGTCGGCGACCCAAGCACTATAAATAGAAGCTGATGAGCAGTAATTCAAGTTATCCAAGGTTTTTGCCTAAGGTTCGCCTAGGACGGATCCTTGCGATTCAGACAAACGCGTGAGAAGAAGTTTGAGAGTTCTTCACCTCCTTCATCCATTCCTAGTGATGATCGGAGCTAGATCTCGAAAGAGTTAGCTCCACTGCCCATCCATGGCACCACCGGTAGCCTTGACGCACATTCGCCGGAAGAAAGTCTTTGCTTCCAGCCGGTCATTTCATTTTCCTTTCTTTTCTTATGTTGTATTGTATGACATTTTGTGATTAAGGAATTAATACAATTTGTTTCCAATGCATTTCTCTATTCCTTCGACTCCATCTCTATCTTCTTTACTTAGCATCTTTACTTTCATTGCAACACTTAATGGGATTGCTTGGGTATCGCATACTTAGTCATGTGGATTAGGGATATGAAGCATGTAGCAACCCATCGAGAGGTGTGCATTGTGTGAGTGTGTGAGTAATCTTATTTGCTTAGTGTGAAGCTGCTGCAATGCCTGTCTATAGGCTAACACATTGTTTGTCTATGAGTAAAGTCAACAACAATCAACTGCCCGGGAGGGTAAGTGGTTGGTCGCATTAAGCAATGTAAGCATTGTTTACTAGAGATAGGAATAATTTATCATCAACCAAGTTCATGCATTTGTCTTGTTTTATGTGTGCGCAACACCCCTTTAGAGCTACTCGAGAGAGAGTCTAAAGATAGAACCTAATTACTCGAGAGAGCTAGGTTAGAATCTAGACTCGAGAGAGCGAGATTAGATCGGCATAAGCAAGAGATAGGGACTTAGAGATAAGCTCTGTTTGTCAACACTGCATCGTATGCACCCTATGAATAGGTATGAGATTATGTGGTCACCTAATTTGTGTGTGTCACATTGTCATCGCATAAATGAGAATAGAGGCTTATCTGTAGGTCCTATCGTCTTATCGCATATATCGCATGCGTTCTAGCATTAGAAGCCGTAGCATTCGCACCAAGAGATGGTTTACTATTGTATGTGTGATATGTGCGACTGGTTGTAATAAAGAATAAAGAATTTTGGTTTTGCAGAAATATAAATTGCGCTGAAAGTAAAATGCATTGATAAAGTAAATTTCTAAACTACTATGATACGAGGGGTTGAGGACTGGCTATGAAGTTATACAAAAGAATCTATGAATGTGATGGCAAGTCTTATGAATGAGGCAGAAAGAGAATGAGTAAAGAGTAAAAACATCGCAAGTTCATCAATTGCATTAAGGACGCAACTAAGGTTCCGCTTTCCCTTGGCGTACACCTTTCAGTAATCAGCCGCATTCCCATACGTCTATGGTGAAATAGAGATGAACGTGATGAACGCAAGGTTGTTTCCATCTCTTGAAATACTTCTCGCTTTAGTTAACGCATTCTTTCAACCTTCTCTCGATAGGTGGAATAACATCTTCACTTCTGCTCTCACAAGTGAAGATTCTGTCGAGCATGCTTTAGCTAAACTTAATTGATTACCTTAACACAGATTAACTCACTCGCTTAATTCTCCCTTTTTACCCAGGGGATTAAGAACACATCATGGAGAAAATGGATGATGAATATATGGAAAGGGACAGAGAGATGATAATGATGACGATGGTAACATGTAATTCTAAATATAAGAGTTTGATACATGATTGTGAATGAGAGATTAAAGAAGATGAACATAGAAGATGAATTAAAGAATAAGATCAAATACGGAAAGAATGTCAACGTCTTGACACAGATCCCAATCGGAGACTTGTGCTTGTCGGCGTACGGATGTAGTGGAGAGGAAAGCTTCCCTCTCAGGCTTGCTTTCCCGGTAGAATTGACCTTTGCATAAAGCTTCAACTTCGGGAATCGGAAGAATTTTTTGCTCGGAGACTCACTTTTCAGCCTTGTCTCGTAGTTCTCCCAGATTTTCTCTGTAAAGTCTCTTCAGACCAGCCTCTCTCCCCCCGTATGTTCAAAGAAGATATTTATAGACAAGACCTTGGCTCTTTGAATTTGTGGTCCCACTGTATAATTCTGATAATTCCTGCCATGGCGTAATGGAAAATTCCTCTCTGCTCCACGATCAATCTGTCAGAATTGCACAATAGAAAGTTGTACACTTGTCAGAATCGTCCGCGAATGCATTGCTCTTCACATCTTCGATCGATCGCCGCATGCGGTGTTGTTTTTTATTACTGCATGCGGCTGAAATTCATTGATCTCTAGAGTCCATGATCGATCATTGCATGCGCCGTCATTGCATTGATCATTTCTTCGTTCTTGATCGATTTGCACATGGATGTTGATGCGTTGTACATTTTGTCTTTGAGCCATTAACGCATGTGGTGACCTATTTCCTGCAAAACATAAACTAAAACATTCTATTTTGCCATCGCAATGGGGTTAGTGGATGCGTTTATGCCATTTCATAATTTCCATATTTCTCAACCAATTCTTATACTATCGACGCAACTTTCCTCTCCTTTTGCTGCAATATCTAAATAAAACAGCACAAATAACTTGTATTTCTACAAGTTATCACATCCCCAAATTTAGATATATGCTTGTCCTCAAGCACATCTTTAACTAAGGCAATTTCGCTCAATTCATATCCTAACTTTGCATCGATTGGCTGCTCCGAATACTCCACCTCTACAACATTACTTAACAACGCAATTTCCTTCTATCCTTTAACAATTCATCAACATACTCTACTTTATTCTTTTCTACAACAAACCTCTACCCAAAAATTCCCTTCTTGTTTTGAGAAGAATGTTTACCTCTTCTTGCAAAAACAACTAGGTGCGTCTTTATGCAATGGTCTGGTTTGCGTCATTTTATTAGAGACTATTGATCATGGTTACACCCTTCATTTTGGCTTGCTCCCATGAGTGTCATGCGAGCATCCAACTACGGTTGTGTACCAATCTCAACTTCAACTCTTGATTTTCAGCCAAGTTTTACTTTTGCTGATTAGAGGAGTTGTTTCTTATGTTCTTATTTTCTCTCTTTTTTTTTTCTTTTCATATTGTGTCGATCCTGGAAACCTACCTTCGTTTTGACTTGCTCGCATGGGTGACATGCGAACATCCAACTACGAGTAGGTTCCTTTCATGACTTGACTCTTATCAGGTTGGGATTTTCCCTTGGGTTGACATTGGAGTTTTTATGAATTTTTTTTTTTGTTGATATAATGAACACATTTTCCTAATAATGACCGCATCCACTTGATCTCATCAGACCTTCCCCACCCCCAAATTTAGAGATGCGCAAGGTCCTCATTGCGTTGTTTTGGACAGAAAAGACAAAACACTCAGTCAAAATTTTGAAAAGAAGGTTTGAGCAGAGTCTTGAAATAGAAAAGGTAAAGCAGTGTTATTGCTATGAATTATCTAAGTGTTAGTCAGAAAGTGCAAAGTATAAGAAATATTGCTAAGGGTATGCATATTACTCATCATGGCAACGTAATTAATAATCTAAAATAAAAGACAAGGAATATCATAATATTTGACAAAGGATGATAAGTAAAGAGGCTAACACATATAGAAAGAATAGTTACTCAGTTGTATTAAAATTAACTAAGTATACAAAGAATTACAATCATCGCAACACAAAATTTAAGCATGTACAAAAAAATCAAGGTATAGCTTCTATACATAAAAAAGTACTGAATGAATAAAAGAATGGCCGCAAACGAAAAATTGCAAATTTATTGAGAAGGTGGCACACCCCCAAATTTAGAGTTGCGGTAGGGGCTCTGGAGGAGGATTTTGCGAAGGAACTCAAGGAGATTCTTCAAAATGCAGAGGTTGTTGTAAATGGGGAGGCACCATGGGACCATGTAAATAGGCTGTCAAAAAGTTAAAGTATTCATGGTTGCGCTCTTCCATTTGTCTCTGGTTCAAGTGGATAGTGAAAATATTGCGTTGAATATTGATCAGCACCTATCGCATCATCGCATTACTGTGTTGCACCTCTGCGTGGCTCACTTGTAACTCCGTTATTCTTTGGCAGAAGAAATATTATTGTTGAGAGAGAAGAGAATTCATCTCTGCTAGGTCAGCAACAAGGGTTGCAGTGGTGGGATACACCTGCGATGTTTCACCATCAACGATTCGACGTTGAGCGGAAGTGCCTTCACCCAAACCATGTGGGTCGTCAACATGTGGTGATGGAGGTGAAAAATGCGGTGGAGATGGATGGGGGGAGGATGTTACTGGGGATGCGTTGTCTAGGTTTGGGGCGAGGAGGAGATTAGTAAAGTGTTCCGGGAGTGGGGAAAGGGGTTCCATAGGTGGGCTCAGAGGGCGAATAATTAAAGGTAAGGGGTCCAAGGGTATTTTGTCTTGCGTTGATTGGTCTTGGACTTTTTCCTTGCCTTTATCATTTTTGTGCTGCTTCTTCGTCTTGGGTTGTTGCAGTGCATTCAGATCGATAAAGGGCTGTTTGAGTGGAAGCTCGGGGCAGTGAGGAGAGTCCCTGAAAAGCATTCTCGAGATCTTTGTGTTGATGAGACCGTGGACTTCTGGCATTGGCTCCTCTTCAATACCTACACCAACAGAGAGGCATAAGCTTGAAATCATCCAAGGAAAAAATACTGGCCTCTCACATGCCCTACAAAACCTCGAATTTTCTTTGCAATCAGTTGGCCCACGTCAATCGGAATACCGCACGCTATGCAATCTGCGGCCATTACTCGATCCCTTGAAACTATTTTGTCATGCGATGTAGGGATGAGTCGCCTTTTCACCAAGTAAACCCAAAGACGCACTTCTGGAAGCAGTTTGTTGGACACAAGGGTCTTAATGCCTTTCAAAGATATCGACCACTGAATGCCCGATTGCGTTAATGTTCTCAGCGCATCGTTCATTTGTTCTTCTTCAGGATCATCAATAATTTTGTTACCCGACGCATCCGGGATGTCCTTCATCTTATATAATTCATTGATGTCCCTTGCGTTGAATGACACTGTACACCCTTTCATGATCACCGCATCTTTGGTGCCATGGAGTTGTCCATTATAAAAAGCTCTCACTACCATTGGAATTATGATGGATGGGAATTGGCAGAATGTCTCCCACCCATGCTCCAGTACAACACTTGTAATTAAATCAGGTAGTGTCGTTGACGCGGGAAAGAACCCCATCTCCATCATCATGTCATCATTTTCCTTCTTCATTGATGGACGTCTTCTGGTCAACGCAGGCTCACTGCTTCCAACTTTTTCTTTGCCCTTATCTTGAGCCAACGTAAGGCTGGACTTTTGTCTTTGTTTGCATTCCAGTTCCTTGTGTTGTTCTTCTTCTTCCCTTTTCCACTCTACAACTTCTTTTCTTTTAGTCTCTCTAATGCGCTGCATGTTTGCTTTGCGCTATTTCTCCTTCTCCCCCTTTTTCTTCTTTTCTTACTCTTCTTCTTCTCTCATTTCTTTTTCAAACTGCTCCAAGGCCAGAAATATTGCTGCTCATCCTCGAGCCTTTTTCTATCTTCTTCTGTCGAAATTGCATTGTTACGGCGCACCTCCCCATCGTGGAGTTTTCTTGCCAGATCGCCTGATGCAATGATTTGGCATGCACGTAACATCTTTTCTTGTTTCTCCTCTTCTTTTCTTTTTCTATTTTCCTTCTGCTCTACTATGCGTTGTAAAAATTGTGGGTCACTTGTTGACCCTTGCGGCGCATTCTCCTTGCGACGCCGCATTAAAGGGGTGATGTCTGAATCTTCTCTATCTATAGTTGCAACCATCCTGATATGCGTTGATGACACTTGAGGTTGTGCTAATTCTTTTTCTTGCGGTGACACCCCCTCTTCCACACTTGCGGTGGTGGATTCTTCGTCGACATCCGGGCTTTCCACCCTCTTTCTCTTTTCTTCCTACTTCAGGCGCTTCTCTTCTCGCCTGCGCTCTCTCTTCTCACTCGACTTCTTTCCTTTCTTCTCCTTTGGTCGGGCCTCTTCATCTCCGTCTACCTGCTTCTCTTTGCTTTTTCTTTTCTTCTTCCCTTTATCCATTTCCGATAGCTTCTTCGCTCCCACCTCCTCCAAAACGACCCTGATGGGTTCCTCATAGGATTCTGTTTGAACAGTTTCCTTATGATCTGCAACGGCCAAGGCGCTTCTCCGCAAAGCTTCTGCCATCTCCTCCTCCGAAGGCAAGGGCTGATTAACAACTCCGGCTTTGGGTAGCCCTCCCTATTTCTCCATGTTGCTCAGAATGCTCCCAAATACTTCTTTGTCATCTCTTCTTTTCTTCTCACTTTCTGATGGTGGTACTGGGAGTGGGGCACTCTCCGTGCTCGGCCCCTCTCGAATTGGGAGTAGTTTGGCTACAGAAGGTTTTCGCCACGGTTTTCCGGTGATTCGTTGGATAGGCTTTGGCTGGGCGGCGAGGCAGTGGCTTACTGCAAGGAATGTCGCCTCCCTTGCGGTGACTTGGGCTGGGGAAGGTGATGAAGGTAGGGAAGATGAATGTGAGGATTGCTCGGCCATGGTTTCGATGAGTGGAAGAGTTAGAAAATTTCTTTGGTTTGCAGAAGAAATTTTGAAGGTCTGGTATGCAGAGAGTTCTTAGGGTTTTCTTTTTGCTTAGAGATTCAAATAAACTTCCTCAGATGGAGGAGGGAATTTATAGGTTGAGTGGAAGAGTTAGAAAAGGACGTCCTTTCATCTGCTAAGTCATCATTTCATTGGAAGCCTAAACGATTGAACTACTCTCTCGCAAAAAGAATTTATCTTTTGTATTTTATTCGGATGGCGCAAGGTTAAATATTAACGAAATGCATCCATTACCGCAAATGCATATTTGCAGAGGACGGGCAACAATGCATGCATTAGCGCAACACACCTCTCAACTTAATGCATTTCTGGAGGGTGGGTGCACGGTATTTCTACTGGTGCAACACTACCTCGACATAGTGCGTTTTTGCTAAGGACGGGTGTAGAATACATACGCACGCAACACACCCCTAAGCGTAATGCATTTGTGTAAGATGGACGCAAAGTGTATCTTATCAGCGCAAGATGCACCCGTCATCGCAATGCATATCGGATTTTAAAGTTCATCATTATTATTATTATTATTCATATTTTTAATTCATCAACAATGTAAGTCGATACGACTTTGCGATGTTCATTTTCTTTTTAGTCAGTCATTCACAGAGATTTAAGAACAACGCAAACTACAGCAGAAAAGTAAGTAAATTGAACAAGGCATGGAAATAAAGCAATTGAATTAAGTTGAAAGTAAATTCATAAAGCAGTAAAGGCTAATTTTAGTAAGCAGTAAATAACGCAATGCAGAAAACAGTAAAGGAAAGCTGTAAAGAAAGCATTAACGAAAGCAGTAAACATAGATTTTAGGGATGCTAATTGAAAGACAAATTCCTCTCGATTACTGCAATCTGCATCCCCGCAGGTGGTCAAGCTTGCCTGCGCAATGTCATCAAGGACATTGTTCCTTCCCATGAGATCCCAGGGCTTCTGAGTTACTTGGCAACATTCCCGATGTTCTGTTGCGGAGCTCGACTGCCAATTGCCTGACTTGGATCTCCAAGTTCCTTATTAAAGACACCTGCGATTGCATGACTGCGTCATTTTTCTCAATGTATTGTTTCAGTAGGGAATCCAATGATGACAAATTTACAGAGGTGTTTGACGTGGACGGTTGGTTATGCGGTTGCCTTTGGTGACTTTGATTCTGATTCTGGTGAAAAGATGGAGGATTTCCTCGATTCCTGATGACATAAATTTAATCTCTTCATCTACTCTAATTCATGGCTAGTGAATGAAACGAATGATGTGCTATATGCGTTCAAGTATTTTGCGATAAAGAGAACTTTTTATGCGATACTACATTCTAAATATGCGTTGATGGTGATATGCTCATAGTATGCGATGGAGTAGTGCGTGTCACAAGTTTCCTTGCGCTGAAACCAAGTATAATTCCAACGCAAGTTTCTCAGAATGATCCGAGGTTGAACACGAGGATTGTTTTCGTTAATGCGATACTTATGTGATACATGCGACCGGTTTTTAACAATGAATAAAGAATAGTGGTTTATACAGGAATATAAATTGCGATGAAAGAAAATTGCATTAATAAAGTAAAATCCTAAACTAATATGATACATGATACAAGATACATGATACATGATACTAAGGTCGAGAACTGACCGTGAAGTTGTACAAAGAATCGATATATGTGATGGAAAGTCTTTATGAATGAAGTAGAAAGAGAAAGAGTAAATAGTAAAAACATCGCAAGTTTGTCAATTGCGTTAAAGATGCAACTAAGGTTCCACTTTCCGTTGGCGTACACCTCTCGGTAATCGGCCACGTCCCCATATCTCTATGGTGAAATAAGGATGAACGTGATGAACACAAGGTTGTTTCCATCTCTGGAAATACTTCTTGCTTTAGTTAACGCATTCTTCCTACCTTCTCTCGATAGGCGAAATAACATCTTCACTTCTTCTCTCATAGGTGAAGATGCTGTCGAGCCTGCTTTAGCTAAACTTAATTATTTTCTTAACACAAATTAACTCACTCGCTTAATTCTCGGTATTTACCCAGGGGATTAAGAACACATCATGGAGAAAATGGATTATGGATATACGAAAAGAGACAGAGAGATGACAATGGTGACTATCATAACATTTAATTCTAAAATTAAGCGTTTGATACATGTCGTGAATGAAGGATTACAGAAGATGAAATAGAGGATAGAAACAAATATGGAAATAGTGTCAACGTCTTGACACAGATCCTAATCGAAGATTAGTGCTTGCCGGCGTATGGAAATGGTGGAGAAGAAAGCTTCCCTCTCAGGCTTGCTTTCCCGGTAGAATTGACCCTTGCACAGAGCTTCAGCTATGGGAATTGGAAGAATTCTCTGCTCGGAGACTCACCTCTCGGCCTTATCTCGTGGTACTCCCGAATTTACTCTGGACAAACGCTTCAGACCAGCCTCTCTCTCATAATCAATATATGCACGTCTCTATGTATACATGTATATCAAGTATGAATTTGAAGAAGCTATTTATAGGCGAGACTTGACTCTTTGAAGTTGTGGTCCCCACTGTATAGTTATGGTAGTTGCTGAAATGGTGGAATGGAAAATTCCTTCTGTTACGTAATCAATCCGTCAGAAATGCACAACTAAAAGTTGTACACTTGTCAGAATCTTCCGCAATTGCGTTGCTCTTCACATCTTCAATCTATCGCCGCATGCGGTGTTATTTTTTATTACCACATACGGTTGAAATTACGTTGATCGCTAAAGCTCTTTATCGATTGTCGCATGCGCCGTCATTGCGTTGATCGTCTCTTCGTTCTTGATTAATGAGCGCAATGCGACGTAGATGCATTGTTCATTTCGTCTTTGAGCCATGAAGACATGCGATGACTGATTTCATGCAACACAGAAACTGAAACATTCTATTCTACCATCACAATGGTGTCAGTGGGTGTATTTATAACATTTCATAATTTTCGCATTTCTTAGCCAATTTGTATACTATCGACGCAACTTTTCTTTCTTTTAGCCGCAATATCTAAATAAAACAGTATAAATAACTTGTATTTCTACAAGTTATCAAACCTCCAAATTTAGGTATATGTTTGTCCTCAAGCATATCTTCAACTATGGCACTATCGCTCAATTCTTGTCCTAACT
Organism: Benincasa hispida; assembly: GCF_027475165.1. NCBI lineage: Eukaryota > Viridiplantae > Streptophyta > Magnoliopsida > Cucurbitales > Cucurbitaceae > Benincasa > Benincasa hispida. The sequence continues at coordinate 32,090,275 of NC_143481.1, read as the reverse complement.
TTGCGTCAATTGGTTGCTCTGAATGCTCCACCTAGGCAACATTACTTAAGAATGCAATTTCCTTCTATTTCTTCAGGGGTGACGCCAGGGATGGAGAAAGTGTTGCACATCTCCACAAAGCTGGTCAGATGGGTGTGCAAGTCTTCACCTCGTAGCCCTCCGAATTGCCCCGCGTTTCGTATCATCTGGAGCATGACCGACTTTATTTCAAAACGTGCGTTCTCCTCAACCATTGGACGTGAAATCCCGGCCGAGAAGTCGTAAAGATTCGGTGCCGCATAGTTTCTCATGGGGACGTTGTGGTCCGTAGCAAGAAAGACAGGAACTTACGCTGGCCGATTCGCCCCCAGATTTCCTTCGGGCCTCTCGTTGTTAGCAATATTTACTCTTCTTCGCCTGATTCTGTTCTGGCGTGCCTTTGCGCGAAACGTACGCTTGTACTCTGGGTCAACTTCGAATTCTAGATCAGTTCCAGTACTCATAAACCTTCAGCCTGCTCTTCACGATAAATAGACAGTACAGTAGAGATCTTTCCTGCAAAATACCACAAAAGTATTCAACACTAATCGTTACCAATCCCCGGCAACGACGCCATAAACTTGTAACGAAAAAAATTATTATTCTTTATCTTTAAGCATATGGACAATGATGAATATGAATGTAATGCAAGTTAATGTCCCTAATTATTGCGCTAATGAATGAATGAAAGTGCTCTATATGTGCTCAAGTGCATTGCGATAAAGATATTATGCGATACTATGTTCTAAGTATATGCGTTGATAGCGATATGCTCGTAGTATGCGATGAAGTAGTGTGTGTCACAAGTTTCCTTGTGCTGAAACCAAGTATAATTCCAACGCAAGTTTCTCTTAATGATCCGAGGTCGAACACGGGGATTTTTGTCGTTAAATGCGATACTAATGTGATATATGCGACCGGTTATAACAAAGAATAAAGAATTTTGGTTTTGCAGAAATATAAATTGCGCTGAAAGTAAAATGCGTTGATAAAGTAAATTTATAAACTACTATGATACAGGGGGTCGAGGACTGGCTGTGAAGTTGTACAAAAGAATCTATGAATGCGATGGCAAGTCTTATGAATGAGGCAGAAAGAGAATGAGTAAAGAGTAAAAACATCGTAAGTTCATCAATCGCATTAAGGACGCAACTAAGGTTCCGCTTTCTCTTGGCATACACCTTTCAGTGATCGGCCGCATTCCCATACGTCTATGGTGAAACATAGATGAACCTGATGAATGCAAGGTTGTTTCCATCTCTGGAAATACTTCTTGCTTTAGTTAACGCATTCTTCCAACCTTCTCTCGATAGGCGGAATAGCATCTTCACTTCTGCTCTCATAGGTGAAGATGTTGTCGAGCATGCTTTAGCTAAACTTACTTGATTACCTTAACACAGATTAACCCACTCGCTTAATTCTCCCTTTTTACCCAGGGGATTAAGAATACATCATGATGAAAATGGATGATGAATGTATGGAAAGGGACAGAGAGATGATAATGATGACGATGATAACATTTAATTCTAAATATAAGCGTTTGATACATGATTGTGAATGAAGGATTAAAGAAGATGAACATAGAAGATGAATTAATGAATAGGAACAAATACGGAAAGTGTGTCAACATCTTGACACAGATCCCGATCGGAGACTTGTGCTTGTCGGCGTATGGATGTAGTGGAGAGGAAAGCTTCCCTCTCAGGCTTGCTTTCCCCGTAGAATTGACCTTTTGCACAGAGATTCAGCTTTGGGAATCGGAAGAATTCCTTGCTCGGAGACTCACTTTTCAACCTTGTCTCGTAGTTCTCCCGGATTTTCTCTGTAAAGTCTCTTCAGACCAGCTTCTCTCCCCTCGTATGTTCAAGGAAGCTATTTATAGACAAGATCTTGGCTCTTTGAATTTGTGGTCCCACTGTATACTTCTGATAATTTCTGCCATGGCGTAATGGAAAATTCCTCTCTGCTCCACGATTAATCTGTCAGAATTGCACAACAGAAAGTTATACACTTGTCCGCAAATGCGTTGCTCTTCACATCTTCGATCGATCGCCACATGCGGTGTTGTTTTTTATTACGGTATGCGGTTGAAATGTGTTGATCTCTAGAGTCCATGATCGATCGTCGCATGCGCCGTCATTGCAGTGATCATTTCTTTGTTCTTTATCGATTGGCACATGCAATGTAGATGCATTGTACATTTTTTCTTCGAGCCATTAACGCATGCGGTGACCTATTTCCTGCAAAATAGAGACTGAAACATTCTATTTCGCCATCGCAATGGGGTTAGTGGATGCGTTTACGACATTTCATAATCTACGTATTTCTCAGCCAATTCTTATGCTATCGACACAACTTTCCTCTCTTTTGCCGCAATATCTAAATAAAACAACAAAAATAACTTGTATTTCTACAAGTTATTAGGAATCGACCGTTATCAGCTTTCTATCCCACCGTGATTTATTACACTTTTCACCCAGATGCGCCCACCAAGTTGCGCTAGCTCTATGCGGCAACCTTCTTAAGCAGATATTTGCGAGCGCAAATCACCGTATAGCCTTGCTGTAACACAATCTTTTGATGCACTCCGCCGTTGATTTCTTGTGATCGCATTTTTCGCCTTGCATCAACGCATATTCTGCATAAAAATATATAAGTTAACTATTTTCATGCAATGGACGCAAGAGACCGCAGTGTTGTGAACTTAACACTTTTTGGACGCAATCTAGTATATTTTTATCAACGCAACTCTGCATTGTTTTATAACTTAGCGCTGTAAGAACGTGCATTTTTTCCTTTTATCACGTACATCGTTTATGTATTATTGATGACAGGCAGAAATATACGTTATTATAGGCCTTTTATTAGAATCATGAGGGCTGTTAAGTAGAATATGTGGTGATTGTACTAAGAATTCATGAGAAAGTGAGCTTGCGTCGATCAACAATGAAAATCTCAGCTAACCCACTATTATGCATTATTTTGCATCCAAATATCTATTTTTGTAGCTAACATAGGAATCGATCGCATGTGGTGAATCTCACCATCGCAAAAGGCAATCGCATACGTTCGACGCATGGATGTTTCGGCCATTAACCGCACGCATCCATCGCATAGAGGTTGTAGCTACAACGTATAACCATAATAAAGGGATGACCACCAGCAGCCTTAACACACATCTAATGGAAGCAAGATATTGACCATCTAGCCCTCCATATCTATCCTATCTTTCTATTGTATTACATTGTGGCTCAAGAGATTAATACATTTTGTGATCAATGCGTTTCTCTACTTCCTTCGATTCCATTTTCATTTACTTCTTCTTATCATCCTTTACTTTCATTGCAACAACTAAGTAAGATTGCTAGAGTATCGCATACTTAATCATGCGACATAGACATATGAAGCATGTAGCAAACCATCGAGAGGTGTGCGTTGCGCAAGTGTTGTGAGAAAATCCTCTTTGCTTAGTGTGAGGCTGTAGCAATGCTTGTCTATGAGCAGAATCAGCAGCGACTAACTGCCTGATAGGGTAAGTAGTTGAACGCATTAAGCAAAGTAAGCAATGTTCCTCGAGATAGGAATAATCTTATGTCAACCAAGCTTTATGTGATTACCTTGTCTCATGAGCGCATCATTCATCATTTGGGCATACTTGAGAGAGTAGTCTAAAAACCAAATCTAGGCTTGAGAGAGTCAGATTGGATCGCATAAGCAAGAATAGAGGCTTAGAAATAAATTCTATTTGCTATTACACAGCGTATGCACCCTATAGATAGGATATGAAAGCATGCGGACACATCGCATGCGTTAAGTAGGATACGGTGGTATGCGGTCATCTCGCTTATGTGTGGAAGCACGTGAGGAAGAATAGAGACTTAGACATAAGCCCTCTCGACACTATCGCATATGCATCGCATGTGTCTTCGTCAAATGTGTATAGCATAATCGCATAGCTTGTGCTGGCTGGGGTTACCCTTGCGATCAACCTTATTGATGCGGTGAAGTCATCCTCACCATTTTATCTATTTTCCCATGCATCTTTTTACGTGTTAGCAATTTCCATATCTCTAACTCTCATAGTCATACTTCCACTGCTTAATCTGTTTAGTTAGGAGTAGGAGTAGCGCATAACCCTTAACTTCAATATTCTTTTATTCTTCGCCACAAACACTTTACTTTATAACATTTAGCTACAAGTCCCTGAGTTTGACCTTGGATTATGTCATACCCCGCCCCAGACAACCCTCTGAGCCTGAGAAAGGGCAAGACTGCAGCAGTTATCAACCCTTTCATTGACACTTACTGCCTGATAACTCTTGCGGAAATAACTCTGATACCAATGTATAAATTGAACAATCAATTGATTAAGTAGGCCCATTTTATTTTACAACAATGTAACGTTTATACAACTCCAAGACTTAACTACAAAGTTTACAACAACTGTAAAACCCTCTGGAAGTGTAACTGTGGCACGTGGCAAACCTTGACCTTAGCAGCACCCTGAAACTCCTCACCATTCGCTACCTGGGGCGGGAGTAAAACATAAAACATGGAAAACATGAGCTATGAAGCCCAGTGAGTGGTGCCTTTAGATAAACAAATAACTTTGTCAACAGAAATATACTTTTGGGAAAGAAATGCATAGTCAATAAGAACATTATTATTTTCCAGCCAAATCGCTGGACAATTCCCAGCTCGATCGCTGGTTAAAACAATCAACCCCAACTTGACCGTTGGTTATCACATAATATAAACATCCCCAGTACTTTCACACGTATAATAAGACAACAACAATTCCTGTGGAAACTTTCCCTGTACCCTATTATCCTGCCAATGTGCATATCGACTATTTTCTAGCTATGCTTAGGTAACTTGACTATATTCCCCACCGGTCGTCACTGACTATCATTTCCCACCGACCGAAGTCGACTATATTTTCCCACCAAATACCTTTTCAAGAATTCTAACTATATATCCCGGGTACAATTCCAGTTTCGAACACAAACATACAAGCAATATCTTAACAAGCATAGTAACAAGATAAACATATATCCCTGATAATGCCAATTTAACATTATCCCTTACATATATTTACCTATATATATAAAAATTACATCAACAATACAACAACACAATAACCACTGACCTTGGTTGGTTAGGAAATTTCCTTTCCGAAGTTCCTGAGGTTTCCTTGGTTTCCCTTTTGAACCCTAAATTCCAGATTCAAATATCAGCTTAGATTACTCATAGTTTTGGACCTTATTTTAAGATACTTTCTTCTGCAAACATGTTCTAAAATGTCTCAGGAATCTTACCATAAAACATTAGCTTAGAACTCCTCGTGGTTTGGCCAGAATCTCAAAATCTTCAAGACTAGCCCAAGCTTATCCAACAGCCTGACCCTTCTGTATTTTTCTCAATTTTCAGCCCGATCCCTTGGAGCTTCTTCTCTGGAAGCCCTACCCTGACAACTAGACTCTCCTAGATTTCGGATGGCTTTGGAATCACTCCAAACAGACGAGTATTTTGGGAGAAATCCTCGTTCCAATTTGATGCTACTTCCTGTCTTTTCTGCCCGACAACATCTCCCCTCTTGGAACTTCTTGACCAACGCATGGTCTTGCTACCAACACATGTGTTCTTCCATCGACGCATAGTCTTCTCCCAATTAGTCCTCACACACTCCTTTATGTCCTTTGAAGAGAATTTGAGTTCTCATTTGAAGTCCTTGGCCCTATTTATAGGCGTCCAAGATTGCTCCACGGCCGACACCTCCTACTTGGCTGCATGTCCAAGTGTCTTTTCTTCAAACCATCAATGAATTCTTACATCAACGCAAGACAAGGTGTCTTCTTCACCTTTCACCAACGCATAGCCCTCAACTTTGCATGTCTTCTTATGCGTCCACCTCTTTTACTTAAGGCTTAAGAATTCCTCCTAACAAGCCACATGTCCAAATGACGTCCTTGAGTGCGTCCATCCTTCATATGCGTTCATCCTCCAACACTCCTTTCAACGCATAGTGCATCAATGCATAGTACATCAACGCATAGTATTACCCTACCGCGTCCATCGTGTCCATCGCATCTAATGCATCTATCATCCAATGCATCCATCATCCAACGCATCCAACTTACTCAGTCATCGCAAGCCTTAACCATCGCAAGAGCCAACCACCATGCGTCCAACCTAGTTCATCGCATGGCCTATGTCCAACGTATCCATCGTGCAAGCCATCGTCAACCTCCAACGCATGGCAAGGTCGCACGGCACCAACGTATGGCCTCGCTCGGCTGCATCGACGCATAGGCGCTTGGCACAGCCGCTGGCATCGACTCATGGGACGGCCGCATGGCACCCCCCAACGCATGCGTTGCCCCCCATCCTCACACACCCGCATCCGCATGCCCTTTGCACCACCGACCCTCATGCCATCCCAACCTTCCAACGCATCACTTTCAACTTTCTTCCTTCAGCCGTATGAACGCATACCACCCTTCCAATGCATCCATCGCATCCATTTAGCCTAATGCGTTAGTCTAATCTCCAAGGCATGCGTCACTCCAACTTTAACTTCTCCCTTGGCCCAAATAATCTCTCCAAGATCTTATGGCCAACGCATGGCAATGCTTAGTCCAAAACTTAGTAAATTTTTCATCAATTTAAGCTTAACTCAAAATTACTCAAGGAAAATCTATTCAACACCTAGAAATTTTCCTTCGCTTCAACATAGGATTTAACTTTTACTTAGTTAATTTCCTTAACTACCTGCTTAAGTAGGAATAATGGAAATCCGGGTTTCACAGATTACCTCAAGAAACTTGCGATCTCATTATACTTGGCGAGAGAGCAAGAAAACTTGTGGCAGGAACGCATGGTCATGTTTGCGCATAATGTATGTGATGCGATGATATGCGATACTATTTCTAGATGTATGCATTATTAATGAAATGTTTGTAGTATGCTATGCATTGTCACAAGTTTTCTTGTGTTGAAACCAAGTGTAATTCCACCGCAAGATTCTTGGAGAGATCTGAGGTCGAACATAGGGATTGCGTAGTTAATGCATTACGTTCGTGATATATGCGACCGGGGGTTTTTCAATTAATAAAAAGTGTGTGTACAGGTATTAAAATTGCGATAAAGTAAAATTATGCAGTAAAGTAAAGTTGCGATAATAAAATAAAATGCGATAAAAGTAAACCTAAGTTATTATGATACAAGATACAGGATACTGATACATGATTCCGAGTTTGAGACTGACTGTGAAGATTATACATAGGGTCATGTTATGTGGTGGCAAGTCTTTATGTATGAAACAGAAATAGAAGGGTAATTAATATAAACATCGCAAGTTCATTAATTGCATTAAAAATTTAACGACGGTTTCGCTTTCCCTTGGCATACACCTCTCAGTGATCAGCCGCGTTCTCACATCTCTGTGGTGAAACAGGGATGAATGCAATGAACGCAAGGTTGCTTCCATCTCTGGAAGTACTTCTCGCTTTAGTTAACGCATTCTTCTAACCTTCTCTCGATAGGCAGAATGGCATCTTTACTTCTGCTCTCACAAGTGAAGATGTCATCTAACATACTTTAGCTAAACATCTTTATTTCTTAAGCACAAATTAATTTACTTGTTAGATTCATGCTACTTAACAAGGGATTAAGAAAACATCATGGAGAAAGCGATTAATGTAGGAATGGAAATAGACAGAGAGATGGAGATGAAAATGATCATGACATTCAATACTAATATTTAGCGTCTGATACATGGTGTGAATGATAGAGATTAAGAAGATAAATACAATTGGTGATAAGAGATAGAAACAAATACCGAAGAGTGCCAACGTCTTGACACAGATCTGGACGGTGGATTCGCTTTTCGGCGAATGGAGTGAATGGAAGGAAGAGCTTCCCTCTCAGGCTTGCTCGTTCGGTAGAAGTGACCTTGGTACAGAGCTTCACAGCGGGGATTGAAAGGATTTACCCTGAGACTCACCTCTCGGCCTTGTCTCTTAGATCTTCTCGGATCTTCTCTGATAAGCACTCAGACCAGTCTCTCTTTCAATATACAAATATGAAAATATGTCCGTATCAAGTATATTTTCCAACGGAATTTCAGAGGCTATTTATAGGCTCAGCTTTGACTCTCTGACTTGTGGACCCCACTTTATTTTTATGGCAGCTCCGAAAATGGTGGAATGAATATTCCTTCTGTTACGCAATCAATCCTATCAGAAATGCACAACGGTCAGCTGTACATGTGTTTGAATCCTCTGCAATTGCGTTGCTCTTTTGCATCTTCGATCGTTCGCCCATATACGGTGTTCTTTTTATTACCGGATGCGGTTGAAGTTACGTTGATCGCTTAGCTCTTGATCGAGTTGCATGCGCCGTCATTGTGTTGATCGTTTATTCATTCCTGAATGATGGACGAAATGCGACGTAGATGCGTTGATCTTTTTCTCTTGAGCCATGAACGCATACGGTGACTTGATTTTCTGCAAAACGAACTTGAAATATTCATTTCTACCATCGCAATAGTGTTAGTGGGTATATTGACGACAATTTATAATTCTTGCATTTCTTAGCCAATTTCCATACAATTGACGCAACGTTTCTCTCTTTTAACCACAATATCTAAATAAAGCAGTATAAATAACTTGTATTTCTATAAGTTATCAGGTCATCGCATAGAATTCTTAGACGCATATTGCATACCCCTTAGTCTAATGCATGACCAACAATGCATGGAGAACAAACAATGAACGCATATTTATTTACTCCATTTTCCACCCATCAAATATAAAACGTGATATGTCTTATAACTTGAAAAGAAAAATGAACTACAAAACAAAAAGTATGAAGTTCTATGTTTACTTACTTGTGTGCAGCAACTTATGATTCAATATAATGTTAATTCTCTATTCATTGGGGATGCTAATTGATGACATGCAGAAATGCATGTCATTTTATGCCTTTTATTTAGAATTATGAGGGCTGTTAAGCAGACTATGCGACAATTATGCTAGGAATTCATGAGAAAATGAGTTTGCACGTTCAGCATTAAGAATCTTGACACTATTATGCATTATTATGGTTCAATTGTCTATTTTTGTAGCTAACGCAGGAAGTGGATGCAAATGAGGAAGCCGGGCTACCACATAGACGACCGCATGCGGAGAAACTCTCCATCGCAAAGGTGAACGCATACGATCAACGTATGGGTGTTGCGGTGATCAACCGCATGCGTCCATCGCATAGGAGTTGCGATCGTTAAGCGATTGTGGTCATCTTGTAGAGTTGTGGTAATCAAGCGAATGCGGTCACTGCATGATTGTGGCTACACGATAACGCATAATAGAGGGATCAACGCAAGGTTGGTGGAATGAACGCATCAACGCATATCTCGGGAAAATCAAAAGATGATGTTGACATTTCACCTACCACGCCATTATCAGAAGAGACTCAGAAAAGGACCAAGCACCGCTCATGTCAAAATCAGAGCAAGTCCATTAATGTTGACAGCGATCAAGCTCTATAAATAGAAACCACCGAGCATAATTTCAAATCATCCAAGGTTTTCGCCCAAGGTTTGATCCACGGTTTTTCGCCTAAGGTTCACCTTAAGACGGATCCTTGTGATCCAAACAAATGCGTTAGAAGAAAGCTTAAGAGTTCTTCATGTCCTTCATCCATTCCGAGTGATGACCGGAACCTTCGCTGGAGTTAGATCTCGAGAGAGTCAGCTCCACCGCCCATCCATGGTACCACTTGCAGCCTTGACATACATCCGCTTGGAGTAAGACATTGCTTCCAACTGGTCTTTTCATTTTCTCTTCTTTTCTTATATTGTATTTATTACATTTTGGATTAAGAAATTAATACATTGTGTGTTCAATGCATTTCTATGTTTCCTTCGATTCCATTTCCATCTTTCTTTAGTTAGCATCCTTAACTTTCATTACATCACTTAGTGAGATTGCTTGAGTATCGCATACTTAGCCATGTGGATTAGAGATATGAAGCATGTAGCAAACCATCGGAAGGTGTGCGTTGTGCAAGTGTGTGAGAAAATCTTATTTGCTTAGTGTGAAGCAATCGTAACACCTGTCTATAGGCGGACACAACACTTGTCTATGAGTAAAGTCATCAATAACTAACTGCCCGGGAGAGTAAGTGGTTAGTCGCATTAAGCAGTGTAAGCATGTATTCACTAGAGATAGGAATAATCTTACGTCAACCAAGTTCATGCGGTTACCTTGTCTTATGAGCGCATCATTCATCATTTAGGCATACTTGCAAGAGTAGTCTAAAATCCAAATCTAAAACTTAAGAGAGCGAATTGGAATGCATAAGCAAGAATGGGGAACTTAGGAATAAGCTCCATTTGCTATCACACAGCGTATACACCCTACAGAGAGGATATTGCATGCGTCCAAGAATTAAGATATGGTGGCTGTATGCGGTCATCCTGACCTTTTTGCATACATATCGCATACGTCCTAGATTTAGGCTCTAGTGTGTGTAGCATGATCGCATTGGCTGAGGTTGCCCTTGCGGTCAATCTTAAGGGTTGCGATGAAGACATCCTTATGTTTTATATGTTTTCCATCCGTTTACTACGCGTCAACAGTTGTCGTGTCTCTACCTCTCATTCATACTTCTCATTGCGTTGTCTGTTAGTTAGGAGTAGGAGTAGTTGTAGCATAAAACCCCCCATCATTCTTTTATTCAACTGCCGCATACACATTATCGCATACGTCTAGCTACAAGTCCTTGAGTTCGACCTCGGATCACCCGAGAAACTTGCATTCGCATTATACTTGGCGTGAGTGCAAGAAAACTTGTGACAGAAATGCATGGTCGTCGCATATATTTGTCAACGCATATTGTAAGTCTAACACATGACCACCGACGCATGATAATCAACGCATACTTTAAGACATGCATTGCATATTGCGTTCACTTAATTTTAGTCATCAAGTCCTTAACGACTTGGTAATTAATTTTTCGTCATCACTAATTATAGCTCGGTCAGAGGATTCTTCACAAAATTCGGACGTAATGCTTCTTTGTTAAAAATGAATATCAAAAGAAACATTTTGTGTTCTTCGAACTTCAAACAACGCTTCTTAAACAAGTTTCATTAAATTGATTTGATACAATTGTGTGCTTTGTCAGTTTTGTACACCGCGTTAATTTCCATTGGGAACGAGAATCGAGATCGTGATCGAGAAAAAGGATCATAAATGGGAGGGAGTATCGGGAACGAGAATCGAGATCGATTTTAATGAACTAACATGTAGTCTGACGTGGATCGAGATCGGTGAATGGGAATTGGGAACGGAGAACGAGATCTCGATCGGGAAGCATGGAGTTGATCTATTGATCGGGATCCAGGATCGATAGAAGAGAACGGAAAATGAGATCGAAAATCGAGGTTGGGACATCGAGGGGCCAATCAAGTGCATATTTAGAGGCAGTTGGGTAATTTCACAGGTGGTTAATGTAAGTAAAAGACCAAATTTCAGTGATTTCCTCAACATGGGCCATTTTTCAATTGATCCCCCCAAAGTGGGTCATCCATACAAATTTTCTCACATTAGATCGCTCTGTATAATATAAGTAAAATGTAGGAGCATCAACATGAGTCAATTCAACTGACATAAAGTTTAAAATCTCAATCAAGAGGTCAAAAGTTCAAAACTCCCACCATATTGTTTTGAATTAAAATAAAATCTACGAATAAATTACATTAGATATCAATTAAATTCCTAAACTTGGTGTGGTTTCGAAGTTTGATTGAGTAGTTTTTATTATTTTTAATCGTTTCAAGGTGTAATAGTCAACATTGTTAACATGACACGTGACTAGCTTTACTTCATCATTAGGGATGAAAGAGAGAAGCCAAAAATGTAAGGAAATGGTGACAAAAGAACCAATTGAAAGTAGAAAAAGGGGAGATGGAAAAACGGAGAAGTTGGAGAAACACCGACCAAATAATGTCCAAAAGAGTTGGGGAAAAACTCTAGAGATCATATTTTCTAACAAAAAGACAAAAGGAAACGCACAAAACACGACCACATGGCTAATCCATTAAAACAAAACACATACACTTAAAAACGGTGGTCAATTTTCACCCACATTCCTTTGCTTCCTTTTTGGGATTTCACTTTGGAGAGCTGTTTTTGTACATGCAATGAACCAACAGAATCACAAATTCCTTCACACACAAAAAAAACAAAAAAACTCACATTTTTATTTTAATTTCTACCTTTCATTTTTGGTGTCCCACCTTTAATTAATTTATTTCCTTCATTAATAGCCTCTCTTGTTGTGTTCTGAATGTTACCACGTTCTTTCCCTGCCTTTTGTCTCCCAAAATTTGGTAATTCTGTGGCCCTCTTTGTTTTTTTTTGAAACGTCTTATCCTAAAACAATTTTCAAAACTAAATGTATCTTTTTTAACATGCTCTCCCTCAAAATGCCCATGGCCATGTATATTCGGATGAATTTAGATGTGACGAAATGATTAAAAAACTAGAGAAAGATAAAATAAAATTTGATCTAACTTATATTTGGATTTAGAAAAAACTCATATCATAATCTCAAGATGATTAAGATAAATCCTAAATCTGATTTCTTCTCCATTATAGAGTTCTTCATCTTCGATTTTGGTGATACTTTGCAGGTTCTCTTTTCCATAAATTACAGGTTTATCGTTGTTGTAACATGAAGGTATGATGCATTTTTTTCTGTCCAAAATTTGGCACAATAATGTATATTATAATGTGAGATTCCCAACGTGTATATATTAATCTAGCTCAGTTACAAAATGAAAGGAAGTGTATGGTTTAACCACTCTATATCTTTTAGAGGAAGAATTCATATTCACTGTAAAGCTAAAAAGTCTCGTTAAAAAATCATATATCCACATCAAGTTTGTAACAAAAATGTGCAATAATATAGACATTAATTTCAGGTTAAAATATTTCACGTATATTGAAAAACATGCCACTTCAAAATCTATAGCCACAAGCCATAAATTTCATCATGTCTAAAAAATAATATGTGAGAGATAGGTTTATTTCAAGAATGGATGGAAGAAATTTGAGAGAATTTGTCCTAATATAATCAACCACTGAAAATTGCGAAGAAAAATAGGGAAATGAGCTCACTGGCTAGGATTGAAGAAGAAGACATTCTAAGTCTTATTTATTTATTTATGTTTTTTTAAGGCAGGGGAAGGAAATGCAAAGAATTTTATCTACTAGTCATATCATATCATGCTATTTTAAAAGTAACTAATTTATAAAATTATTTTCGGATTATTTTGTCCAAAATATTTGTTAGATATTATATTCAAATTTTTCTTCATCCATCATAATTTTTTGAGCCAATCGGTGATTTATAATGGTATCATAGTAGGTGGTCCAGAAAGGTCATGTGTTCAAACTCACTGTATTGTTGTTTCCTCTCCAATTAATATTTATTTTTACTTCTTTTAATATTTATGTATTATTTAAGTGGCAGCTTTATAATTAGCAATTTCTAAAGGGAAATTCTTATAAATAGAAAATTTCCAAAAATATTTACACTTTATAGTATAAAGTTTCAAAAGTGCTTGTATTTTTGGAATTTTTTGTTATAAAATGTAAATATTTTTAAATATTTTTTATATTTAAAAGATCCCTTCAAAATAAATGTTATTTCAAAGATTTTAATTTGGCGAAATTCAAATAGTTTGTTTGTTTTTTTATTTTTCTAATATGTGTAAATATATATATATGTTAAATATGTTAATTAATTTAGTAAACATTTTCACATTTTATCAGCTTGGTATGTTCTGTTTGGTCATTATAATTTCTTTATACTCTTTTAATATGTTAATTAATTTTTTCAGATAAACCTAAATAATAAATGATCCATTATAATCTATGTTGACGCACAAATTGCTTACTTGACTTATACATGCATCAACAATAAATTTGTAGTTTGGAAAAAGGGGACTTGTAAAATGGAGAGAGCTACACACCGATGTAATCTTTGTCACATTGCCTCTTTGATGCTTAAAATAGTTCAAAAGATTTTTAGACTCGACAAGAGTTTAGAGAATGGGAGTTTATCTTTTAATTGATATAAAGGAATACTAAGGGGTTTAATTTAGGGTTTACCGTTTTCCTCTCAAATTTCAAAAAGATAATGGAAAAATAGATGATCATGGGATTCCTAAGCTAGGGGGTGTGCAAGAAGCAAACCTGGCAAAGTGGGAAGCGCATCTCGACCTCGACCTCCCTAGTCAATGTCAAGGTGACCCAAATGTCTTCTTCCACAAGGCATGGAAAGGTTATTGAGTTATGGTTCCAAGGTTTTGAAGGTTATCATTGGAATGACCTATCAAACCCATCACATTGATTTTGAGTTAGTTTAAAAAGCTTTAGGGTAGTCCTTCGATTATTTTAAAAATAACCCACCAACAGTTTAAATGGTTATAAGGTAGTGCTGAGATTATTCTTAAAATGATCTGTCGAATACTCATTTAGCTAATTTTAGACCTTTTTTGCTTTGAATGGCTCCAAGATAATCTTTTAAATTATGTAATGACCATTAAATTTATTGAGATGATATTGCGCTTTCTTTGGTTTAAATGCTTTGGGGGACATAGTCTTCCGATTATTCTCAAAATGACCCATTAATTCCATTAAACTAATTTTGGAGTTTCCTTAGATCGGAGGATAATTGGCTGGGAAAAGTTGAATCGTTGATGAAGTGTGCTATTGATGGACAATACAACTATTCTATGAAGCACAGATACTTCATGTGAGGCAAAGAATCAGTATCAGACACGTATCGGATACCGATACTTCCAGATACTTCTTAGATACGTATCTGACACGCGATTTGACGTATCTATATTTTCAGATACTTTTGAGATACTTATTTGACACGCGATTTGACGTATTATTTCTATGCGTACTTTTTTTTAAAGAAAAAAGACAAGTAACTCATCAAATCTTTCCCAATCTAAAATTAGGCAACCTATTTAAAAAGCTCACTACTTGAGTCCAAAACTAAAAGAAAAAAATAAATAAATAACAGATTGAACCCTAGACTAGAATCATATATTCTCCATCTTCACATTTGAGTTTCCATAAAGTCCACCAAAATATAAACCATTTGGATATTTTCAACAATTCAATGAAGAAGTTATTCGTTTATCTTCATACTTCTCCCTCTAATCTTCTTCTTCTTCTTTGTAATATGAGTCACTTTTCTATTGTATTTTATCAACTATTGTACTTCAACATCTTAGATGTTAAGATGTTGCTCTTTTTGTATTGTATTTCAGTGTTTGTATTCTATTTTGTGCTATTGTTATTAACTTGTATGCTAAATTTATCTATATCCTATATTTTTTTTAAAAAAAAATGTATCTTCAACGTATCAGTATACTCATTTTTTAGAAATATATATTAAAAAAAAATATAAAAAAATGATGTATCCTTAGACGTATCCGTATCTTAGTTTTTTAGAAATTGACGAATCGTCGTATCGATCATATCCGTATCTATAGACGTATCTGTGTCTATGCTTCATAGCAACTATTAAACCCACACAACACTCTTTTACCTATTAATTCTTTGCAAAATAAAGCTCAACACACAATAGATTTATGTAAAATAATGTGCAATTGTATACAATTGAGAGGTTTCATGTTTAATCTCCATCCTCAAAATTACTCAACGAAAAAAAAAAAAAAAAAAAAAAAAGATAATAAGGAAGTTATCGAATCTTCAAAGGCCTATTAACAATATTATCTTCAAATTTAAGTTGGGTTTAGTAAATTCAATTTGGTAACTATCAAAATAGTTGTTTCCATTAATTCTAATGCAACCATTTTAAATTGATAAATAGTTATAACCCAGAAAAACAAGAAATAAATAAGAAAGAGAATGCTTATATTAATTTGGGAAATGTTAGGCTCGGATTAGGGGTTTATTGTATTTTTCTGAAATCAATTGCTAGAGCAAAAACTAATGTAATATGAACCCATACAAAACTTTCCATGGGATCTTCCAGACTTTCTCCTAAGAATAACATGTTTGAGAATAAAATTGTTATGTTTAGTTGTGCATGAGAATGCTATCAGGATTTGAAGATAACAAATTATTTTATATCTTCAATTTTATTGTTGTAATTAGTCCCAAAATCAATCAATTTCATCGTTAATTTGAGAAGCGAGGTCACAATTTATGATTAGCTCAAAACGTTTCATTTTAAAAATACCATTAACGAATGTAGCAGAAAAGAACCCAAAAAATAAATAAATAAATAAATAAATCATACATCCAAAGGTCTAGAATTGCAATCACAATGTGGTCCTTACCTCTACTAATTTTCCACTCTACCAAGTACTCAAAAATCTTAAAGCTATAAAGCTACAAGCCTAAAATCCAGTTGAATATGTGAACATTCAATTATTAGTACATTCTTGTCCCTAACCTTCTTTGATAACCTTGATTCATTCAATACATGTACCTCCCTATTCTATTCACTCCTGCATTACCCAATTTACCTTCTCCATACTCACATGATTTAAATGATTCTTTTTTCTTTTTTCGTACGGTTTAACAACTTGCGAAAATGAGAAATTCGAACATGGTACCTCTTGATAAAAAGATCTCTTAATTAATTAAACTATGCTCAAATTGATAATTTAAACATGGGTTAAAATAATTATTTTGATCTATATATTTTTAATACTCGTTTAAACTTATTGAAAACAACATTTGCACTTTCAAATTTAGAGAAGTATATATAACATTTTTATAAAGTTAATTTATAATTGTTTTAAACGGTAAAAGCGCTGAAAATATTTTCAATATATAGCATAATGTTATGTTTTATCGGTGATAGACCGTAATATATTACGATAGACATCTATGACTAACATTGATAAATGTCTGACAGTTTATCTTATTCTATATAAAATTTTATTATATTTATAAATAAATGAGTGATATTTTTACGCATTCAAAAGTCAAAATTACATAAAATATTTAAAGAAATGAAATTAGAATTGAAGAGGGAAAAAATCATATTGCAATATGTATGCAATGAATTATTCATCCACCTATATTCACACACTATGACAAGTGGAAGGGAAGAGAAGGTAGGTACAAATAATGAGGTGTGTTATGTATAATTTGTCAGGTACTTTATGAAAGACACATTATTTATTTTGTACGTTTTGCTGAAAAGATAAAACCAACTTCAAATCCAATTTGGCAATTTCTCCCATCTCAATTTACCTTTATGTACCCATTCTCTATCGCTATCACAGGATGGTTTAAATTTTGGGAAAAATTATTTTTGATTGAATATCATATTAGTCTACCAACTTTTATTTATTTAAATATCTAAATTTAATCTACACACTTTTAATAAATCTTAGAATTAAGCCTCTCTACTACTAGGTTATCGTTAACTGTTCAAAAAAAAGTCTCGTTAGCCTTTCATATTTACATAAATTTCAAAACGTTATTCAAATTGTGTTTTACGTTGAATGGTAATATGTAGTTTTAATTTAACTAAATTTGAAGAAGATAAATTTAAAACTAATAATGAGTAAATTTTTTTTCCTATTTGCGATCTTCGTTTGTCTCTTCTTTTGGGTAAACTTTTGTATGTTGATTGTTTGTCTTTGTTGGAAAGAGTTACTTTTGGTATGAGGAGATAGTTAACTAGGACTTTGTCGTATGATGGTTAACTACAACTTATTTGATCTACTCTTTAGAGCTTTCAAGTTTATTTGACTAGTGTGTTTGTTCTATAGGTAAAAGTTGTTCATGACTTTGATTGCTAACTTCACTCATATCTTTGGAAAGGGCAACCAAATAGGGTTGGCGGTGCAAGTTGATTTGTCTAAAGGTCTGTCTTCCACATTAGTGAATGTTGATAGGATCTTTAATGTGTTAGAGTTATTACTCTCACATGCTTTATTTTCCTTTATTTTAGAGATTGATTTTAGGTCGTTTTGGAGCGCTTTGGAATAGCCAAGATTACATTTGGAGTTAATCGACCCCAAACTAAGTAACAAGTCATAAAATTTAAAGTCCAAGCTAAGAAATTCAAGGTGACCACATAGATATGTTGTATATAGTATCAAAATGTTGTAGGAATTGACCAAATAGCCGTGCACGACTCTTTAGCCACTTTTGAAAATCTGGGTAGTGAAACACACCTAAAATGTGCATCATTTGTTGTAGATTTAGAATAGTTTTTCCTTTAAAAAAAAAAATAATAATAAGATTTTATTAGATTTGATGTTATTTGTTAGTGATTTCCAGGGATTGTGCTCGAGATCGAGATTTAAAGTTAAAAAAGTTAAAACGACCCAATATTATCTAAGAAAGTCAAAACCGAGCCCAACATCGAAAAGAGGGAGGAAAAAAGCCAAAAAGCCCATAAATAGGGCAATACTGCGACACTATACCTCAACACCAATCACAGAGAGGAGGCAAAGCGGTAGCGCCTATTGGAGTTAGCATGCAATTAGCGGAAGCAAACAGAATCGTTAAGCATTCTAATTCGTCAATTTCAATATCTAAGGAAGTATGTTCACAAGATAAAATTAGGGTTTGATGATATACTTTTGAAGACTTATTTAATCTACAAATTCAGCTCTAATCTTCACTCCAAAAGGATATAGACCATCATTTGATTTTCCCTACTATTCTCTAAGACCATAGATTGGGTGTTGGAGCCCAAGATGAATTGAAATTTCAAGGGAATTTAGAAGGGAAAGGACTAGTATTTTAGTTTCAAGAAAAAGAACTCTACCTCATTCAAAACTCAACAAAAAACACTTATGCATGTCCCTTCTTCAGAAAAATGAATTGAGTTTTTATTCAATTCCATTATGCAATCTTAAATTGATGTAAGGATGACATCAAACACTTTGATTTTGAGTGAAAATTGGGTGTCTGATGTGGGATAAACCCACTAAGTCCATTTTTTCCATTTTTTCATTTTTATTAAAATAAAATCAATTTCCCTTTAATTAAATCTAAAAAAATTTAATTAAAACTAAAATGAAATTTAATATTTGAATTTTCAAAAAATCCAAATTTCTAATTTTAAATAAAATTAATTCTAATAAATTTTAAATAAATTTATTTTAGATAATTAATTAAATAATTTAATTAATTAAAATAATATAATATTCAATATTAAATTATTTACACCACTAATTCCACAAACATGAATCCCCATTTATATAATTTAATATTTAAATCATATTTAAATATTATTCGATTCTCTAATTTTGTTTAATTCGATAATTAAACGTGTAATTATATCACATATAATTACTAATCCCTCAATTCAAATTTGAACACTTCAAATTTACTCATCACTCTATTTTAAGGTTTAATTCGTTTGTGAGCTAGTAGAGGTACCTAATGGACCTACAGATCATGGGCTCTAATGATCTGAGATTAACCAGCTAAACTCTTTAACTTGAACTAACCAACATTCATTAACTATCGAGTCACTACACTAAAGCCCAGTAGTTGCACTCACATCACTATATATATAATTTTGTCCACTCGATATGACCATAATTGCTAAGTCAACCCTTCACAGGTTGTTCGTAATAACGGCTGGGTCAAAAGTTGTTTTCCCTCGAGATTACATCTTGTTCCTTAAGTTCCACTAATCCACTAATGAACAATTGGTTTGTAATCTACATTAAATTGAGTCCCTCTCAGGACAATGAGAGGCTGAGGCTCCTTGTTCAAGACCTAGAGGCAACACTTAATGGAACAACCTCTCTACTATACCTAAAAGAAGGTGAGAATGAATTCCATCTTGCACCCTATGTCGCCAGCTATCTACCCTGTCTTACCCCTCAAATGAAAGGCTTATTGAGTTGGCGCTATTGAGCCAACCCTCACCCATGCAAATCTAAGGATAAATCTCAAATAAACAGGAGTTCATAGTTAGCTCAGGATTAAGGCCAAGTTACCTAGGTCATCGTTTTGAAATAGTTAGTCTTAAATAGTAAACAACGTTATAAATTAGGAGTGACTAATTTCTTGGTCTGATCTTATATAAACTCTTTGCATAGGATTCCTTCACTCGCATGTCTCCACATGAACGAATCAGGATCACTTTGTTTGTAGCATTTTATGTCACACCCCCTCCCGGTTTACCCTTTAAAACCGAAAGAGGATATGACGGCAGTAGTTACTGACCTACTTACTAGCACTTATTGCCTAACTTAAGTGAAACCTGCTTTAAACCTCAATATACAAAAACAACTTGGCAGTAAACCAACTATGATATTAACCAGCACAAAGACTTAATTACAGTTCCAAATAGCAAACATATGTCCAATGAAAATTATAAGAATAAATATGGGTCCCAGAAGGAAATAAGTTTCACAAGTCCCAGCCTCCTCTCCAAATATGTGTACATCAAAATAAGCTTAACCTAAGCTTCTTCTTTCGATATCCGAACTTTAAGTGGCAAGCTGCAGTGGATTCAACCATGGGGAAACTGACCGCTACCTGGGAAAAAGAAAAATATTTGAAACCAGTGAGCTGGTTGTCTAGTAAGTGACTCATAGAAATGAAAGAAATTGTGCATGAGGATTTCCATGAGCAGCGGAAAGATCATTCCAAATTACAATCATATATGAACTTTACAAATTACAGTAAAAAAACAGAAATATACAATTATGCATTGATTACAGAAATTATAGCATGATACTACAAATAATCAAGGAGAAATGCTACACACATTTATAGACTCATCACAAAGGCCCTTGATCATGAACGCTAAAATACAGCAACCTCGAATGCTCGTCAAACATGACAGCTACACTACACGAACACTGCGCCCTTAAACTCAGCGATCGCCTCGGTCACGAATACCTCAACAGCACGAACAGCCTCCACAGAACCTCGATGATGTAGAGTTGAGTATGACACCACCAAGAAGGCTACCTTGGTATTCTCTGTGTGAGAATCCAGAGAGTTGGCTTTGTGTGGACTTGGTTTGAGGCAGAATACGGAGGAAACAACAATCATGTAAACGATTGAGCAAGTGGGAGAAGGCTGAACCATCGTATAGGTCGATGCTCAATCGTTTAGCAAAAGCTAAGCGGTCGTCTAGCAAAAGCTAAGCAATCATTTAGGTCATCGCTTAGCTACGTGTCTGTCATCTACAAACACTACACGATCGTTTAGCTCACTTCAAGTTGTCGCTTAGTAAGTCCTATTTACTTGACAACTTCCGTGAGATTCCGAGAGAGAAAAAACTCAAAAAACAATTTTCAACATTACTAAAATTAGGAAAACAATTTTCCTTTTATCTCACGGTTACCATGAAACTACCAATAACCTCTCACTCAATTGGTTATTAGAGAAAAAGATTTAATTATCCAATAATTAATATTATTATAAATATAAATGATAACCAACTTATCATACTATATTTATAACCTATAGTTTTAATATTTCATCTCATGAAACATATAAACCATAGCTCTTTTTCTATTCCATGGTACTTAATGTAAATCTCATTTACATTAATCCTCCACTAAATGTATCTCATACATCATACCGATCATATCATATATAATCAAATTACCTCTTATCAATTTGAGCATTTCAAATTAACACCAAAAACTGATCCTCAACTGAATCCATTGAGCTACTAAGGGGACCTTATGGACCTGTAGCTCGAAGCTCCAACGGTATGTAAACAACTGACTAAATTCTTTAGTCATGGGATCCACCATCTGTTAACTGCCAGGCACTCCACTAAAGACCGACAGCTGAACTCTCCTTAGCACAGATATATTATGTGTCCATCTTAACCAATCAGCAGTGCAACAACCCTTCACAAATCGCTTGTAAGTACAACTCAGCCAATAACCGTTATGCACCTGTAGTAACTCCTTAAGTACCACCGATCCCTCTAATGAACATAAGTCATAGTTCTACTATGACTGAGTCCTCTTTTCCAAAGATAAGTTGTGGCCACTATGTTAAAACCTCGGAATCAGCCCTTAAGGGAGTAATGTCTCTACTTATCCCTGCTTCGGGAAAGGAGTGAATTTCATCTTGTGGATTGAGTTCCCAGCTCCCAGATCAGACAAGTCCCCAAAAAGGTAGGAATGTTGAGTTGGCAATCTGGCCACTCTCACCCATACTAATCAAAGGACCGCCCTCAAAGGCAGGAGTTCCCAAAACACTCAAGATTGAGGTCGTATCACCTATGGTCGTTTATGTGAGATGTAAGTCTTTAGTATCAACAGCATTATATACAGAGTCTAGTCATCTCATGGTCCGGTCTTATAGAAACTCTTTGTATAGGACACCCCTACTCACACATCTCCACATGAATGGTCAGGATCTACCATCTGTAGTAGTTTGCAATACTTGCAAACCTCTATAAAGTGGGCCGTATCCGTAGTGTCACCAAGATCAGGTATCCCACCTTAATCCTTATACTACATACCTATTTAGGTTATCACTTAAGGCATGATCCACTTGTATATCATATATACATGCTTATGTTCACATAAGGTAACCATGAGCTTTGTTTATTGGATATGACTAAATACCAAAATGAAATAACATTTATTATTCATCAAACAATGTGTATCATTACAAACAACGAGACTCTGGTAGAATTAGGACATCAATCCCAAAAATCTCCCATTTGTCCTAATGACTCAGAAGACTAATGTACAATACAATAAAAAACATGTACAATATACAATAAACTAGGGCATACCCCAGTATCATCTCCCACTTGTCCTAGACAATATGTCGCATGTCCCACAGACCCAGACCCTCCAGGTGACCCTTGAATACTTTAGCCGTGAGGGCCTTTGTAAAACGATCAGCAACGTTGTGCTCTAATGCGATATTCGTGATTATCACATCACCGTGATGCACAATCTCCCTGATCAAGTGATATTTCCACTCTATGTGCTTACCCCGACGATGAGTTCGAGGCTCCTTTGAATTTGCCATAGCCCCGCTGTTATCACAATACAGAGTGATAGGTAAATCCATATTTGGAACAACTTCCAAATCTGAAAGGAATTTCCTCAGCCAAACAGCCTCCTTAGCTGCTTCACAAGCGGCTACGTATTCGACTTTCATAATGGAGTCCACGATGCATCCTTGCTTGATGCTTTGCCAGACTACATCCCCTCCATTCAGAGTGAACACTGACTGCAGTGTCGATTTGCGAGAATCGTGATCGATCTGAAAGTCAGAGTCCATGTATCCTATAAGGATCAAATCCTTATCTTCATACACGAGCATGTAGTTCCTCATTCTTCAAAGATACTTGAGGATCATCTTTATCGCCGTCCAGTGATCAAATCTTGGATTGGACTAATACCGACTGACAATCCCTATTGCATAGCAAATGTCGAGTCTGGTACACAAGCATAGGGAATCCGTCTCATCTCCTCAACCTCTTGAGGTGTCTTAGGATATTGATTCTTAGACAAAACGATTCCATGCCCGAAGGGTAACAAACCCCTCTTGGAATCCTGCGTCATGTACGTTATTTGACTAATGTACGATGTTTGAGACAGTGCTAACCATTTGTTCTTATGATACCGAATGATCTGGATCCCTAGAACGTACCGTGCCTCACCCAAATATTTCATTTGGAACTGGGCAGCTAGCCAATTCTTAATGTCAGTCAGATACCCTACATCATTCTCAATGAGTAGGATATCATCCACATACAGTACCAGGAAAGCTACTGAGCTGTTGATGATCTTCTTGTATACACAAGGCTCATCAACATTCTGATCAAAGCTAAACGACTTGACAGCTGTGTCAAATCTGATGTTTCTAAGATCTAGATGCTTATTTCAGCTCGTAAATGGACATATTAAGCTTGCAAACTCTTTGCTCTTGATCTGGAACTATGAACCCCTCTAGTTGAGTCATATAGATGGTCTCTGATGATAAGAATTAGTGAACGCAATTATGCGATGCATGTCTTAAGTTATGCGTTGGTTCTCATGCATCAGTGGTCATGCATTGGAATGGAATGTATGCATTGATCTCATATGCAAGGACCATGTGTTCCTATCACAAATTTTCTTGCGCTCTCGCCAAGTATAATGAGGTCGAACTCAGGGACTTGTAGCTAAATGGTATGTAGTAATGTGTTTGCGGCGAATAAATAAAAGAACGGTGAGGGTTATGGGCTAAGCACTACTCCTACTCCTAACTAACGGACAAAGCATTGGAAGTATGACTGAGAGGTAGAGACACGACAACTATTAACGTGTAGTAAAATGCATGGAAAAATAGATAAAAAGGTGAGGGTGTCTTCACTGCAACACTAAGCTTGACCACAAAGGCAACTCCAGCCAACGCAAGCTATGCGATCATACTATATACACTTGACATAGACGCATGCGATGATTATGCAATAATGTCGAGAAGCCTATTTCTAAGCCTCCATATGCCCACTAACATGCTCTCACACATAAGCGAGATGACCGCATACCACCATATCCTACTTAAAGAGTGCATGCACTGTGTAGTAACAAACAAAGCTTATTCCTAAGTTCCCCATTCTTTCTTATGCTATCCAATCTGCTCTCCCGAGACTTAGATTTGGTTTTTAAGACTAATCTCCCAAGTATGCCTAAATGATGAATGATGCGCTCGTAAGGCAAGGTAACCGCATAAACCTGGCTGACGTAAGATTATTCCTATCCCTAGTGAACACTTACTTACATTTCTTAATGCGATCAACTACTTACCCTCCCGGGCAGTTGGTTGTTGCTGATTCTACTCATAGACAAGCATTGCATCCGCTTATAGGCAAGCATTGCTACAATTTCACACTAAGCAAATAAGGTTTTCTCACAACACTCGCGCAACGCACACCTCCCGGTGGTTTGCTACATGCTTCATATTCCTATGTCGCATGATTAAGTGTGCGATACTCTAACAGTCTTACTCAGTGATGCAATGAAAGTAAAGGATACTAAGTAAATGAAGATGGCGATGGAATCGAATGAAATATAGAAATGCATTGATCACAAAATGTATTAATTCCTTAAGCAAAAATGTAATACAATACAAAGAAAGAAGAGAAATGGAGGGCCAGCTAGAAGCAATTTCTTGCTTTCAGCAGATGTGTGTCAAGGCTACCGGTGGTGCCATGGATGGGCGGTGGAGTAGACTCTCTTGAGCTCTAACTCCAGTGAAGGCTTCGATCGTCACTCGGAATGATTGAAGGGATGAAAAACTCTCAAGCTATCTTCTCACACTTTGGTCTGGATCACAAGGGTCCACCCGAAGGTAGAAACTTGGATGATTTCAAGTTCTGCTCAACGGCCTCTATTTATAGAGCTTAATCGTCAACAACATCAATGGACCTGCTCTGATTCTGACACTCGCAGTTTGATGGTCCTTTTCTGAATCTCAGCTGCTAATGACGTGGTAGGTGAAATGTCAACATCATCTTTTTGATAATCCCAGTGTATGCGTTCATGTTTGCATTCCACCAACCTTGCGATCGCCCTTCTATTATGGTTATTCTCTGTAGTCGTAATCTCTCTGTGATGACCGCATTCGCTTGACAGCCGCAACTTCTATGCGATGGACGCATGCAGTTAATGGCCGTAACATCCATGCGTTGAACGTATGCGTTTACTTTTGTGATGGAGAGATTCCCCGCATGCAGTCGTCTTTGTGATAGCCTGGTTTCCACGCATGCGATCACTTTCTGCGGTTGCTACAAAAATAAACAATTGAACGCATAATAATGCATAATAGTGGGTTAGCTGAGATTCTTAATGTCGATCGATGCAAACTCGTTTTCTCATGAATTCCTAACATATTCGCCTCATATTCTACTTAACAACCCTCATAATTCTAAATAAAAGGCCTATAATGACATGCATTTCTGCCCGTCATCAGTCTCCTCAAGATTACCATTAAGAAAGGTAGTCTTGACATCCATTTTCCGTATTTCGTAATCATAAAATGTGGCTATGGACATGAGAATCCTAATAGACTTCAGCATGACAACAGGTGAGAAAGTTTCCTCATAGTCAACTCCCTCAACCTAGGTATAACCCTTTGCCATGAGTCTAGCCTTAAAGGTTTTCACCTTTCCATCTATACCTCTCTTTCGCTTATAGATCTACTTACACCCAATAGGTCTTACCCCAACAAGTGGATCAACAAGCTCCCATACGTTATTGAAGTACATAGACTCCATTTCCTAGTTCATGGCTTTAACCCATTCATCTTTGTCAACATCCTCCATTGCTTTCTTAAAAGATAACAGATCCTCGACCCCATCATTTGTAAAGATGTTTTGGGCTTCAGTCAAACCCATGTAGTGATTCGGTGGGTTCATAACCCTTCTACTATGTTGACGCAGTCTCAACGCTTGAGCTGGTTGACTAGATGTTCCGACCTCAACAACTCTTGTTGATCTGTCAGCCTATTCAACAACTCTTGTTGAACCCTCAGCAGTCTCACTAGAGATCTCACGCAAAATGAGCTTGCTTCGTGGCTTATGATCCCGTATGTGGTCTTCTTCCAAGAAGATAGCATTTGTAGGAACAAACACTTTGTTCTCACTTGAATCATAGAAGTATCCACCTCTTATTTTCTTGAGGTAGCCTACAATGAGGCAAAACTTCGAATGCGGGTCCAATTTCATTGGATTAGTCACTAGCACATGTGTCAAACAGCCCCAAATCCTGAAGTGGCGTAAACTACCTTTACTGCCTCTCTACAACTCAAAAGATGTTTCATAAACATTTTTCGAGGGAACAATGTTCAGGATATAACATGCAATCTCCACTACAAAACCCCAAAACAAGTCTGGAAGATGAGAATAACTCATCATAGACCGAACCATGTCCAAAAAGGTTTTGTTTCTTCTTTCTGATACACTATTCTGCTGAGGTGTACTAGGGGTCAAGAGTTGGGACACAATCCATGTTCTATCATATAGACCTGGAATTGGAGGTCCATATTGAAGGATCTCATACCGAGAGTTTCATGAGCGGGCTTAGATCGCTTCGATTTCACAGTGACTGAAACATAAACGATATACATTCCATAATAACAGTTATGCATATTAAACTCATCAACGGTATGCTCAGAATACAATAAAACATAGAGAAAAGGGGTTCATACCAGAGGAAGAATGTCTTCGTATGTGCGAACCCACAGCAGTGGAAAAAACATCCCACCGATCTACCAGCACCTGACGAGTCTATTGACTGTTACTGCACGATCCGAATGTACACGAACAAGGCCATGTGGACAACACCACCACAAGGGAAACCCGAGTATCCTCAGCATCAAAAACCCAAAGAGTGGGCTCTGGTGAGTTTGGTAGAGGATGGAGGAGAAGTCTTCGTGTAGACGATAAGCGCGGGTGAGAAGAACTTTACTATCGTATAGCGGAGACGTTTATCGTATAGTAGAGCTACACGATCGTTTAGGAAAAACTAGACGATCGTTTAGATGAATGAGATTCTATCGTATAGGCTCTCGCAATCGCTCTTTCACGGTTTCTTTTGGGTACAGGATATCAAAAACAAGACTAAATTAATTCTTCAAAATGAAAACGATTTTCATACTTTAACCTGTCGGTTATCTAATTTCCTCTAAAATAATGTATCTCATACATTTAGCCAATTATATCATATATAATTAACCATCCAATTATATCATATATTATCGAACTTCCTCTTGTCAATTTGAACATTTCAAATTAACTTAAACACTGGTTCTCGACTTTATCCAAGCTACCCAGATGACCTAATGAACCTGTGGCTCAAAGCTCCAACGGTATGTGAATAGCTGACTAAACTTTTTAGCCACGAGATACACCATCCGTTAACTGTTAGTGATTCCACTAAAGACCAATAGATGAACTCTTCTTACCACAGATATATTTCTGTGTCCATTGGATATAACCAATCATGAGTATGACGACCCTTCACAGATGCTCGTAAGTACAACTGGGCCAATTTATCATTTCGCCCCTATAGTTACATCTCACTCTTTAAGTACCACTGATTCCTCTAATGAACAATACAACATACTCCAACTATGTTTGAATACCTCTCGAGCCAAGAGAAGGTGTGTGGCGCCACATCGTTCAAGCCCTAGAATCAGCCTTTAAAGGAACCATCTATCTACTTACCCCTGCCTCGAGGAAGGAATGAATTCCATCTTGTATAGTTGAGTTCCCAGCTCCCAAATCAGACGTATCCCCAAAATGGTAGGTTTGAATCGGTAACTTGGCCACTCGCACCCATACAAATCAAAGGACCGCCCTCAATGGCAGGAGTTCCCAATCACTCAGGATTGAGGTCGTGTTACCTATGGTCACCCTAGTGAAGTGAAGTCTCTGTCATGAATGGTGTTATATAACAAGACATTAACACTTCATGGTCAGGTCTTATACAAATTCTTTGTATAGGACGCCCCTGCTCGCATGTCCCTAACACGAATGATAAGGATCAGATCATCTGTGGCAAGTCACAACACTTGTGACCATTCTACAAAATAGGCCGCGTCCGTAGCATTACTAGGATAAGGTTTCCCTCCTATATCCATAGACTACAGACCATTTTGGTTATCACTCAAGACATGATCCACTTGTATGTCACCACATACATGCTTGAGTCACATACAGATAACCAAGGATTTTATGTTTATTGGTTTGTGGTAAATAAAATAAAACAAATAAATGATCAAAACAACAAGATGTGAAGTAAATATCATATATTAATAATCACAAGTGTTTGGATATACTGTTTACAAACTACAGGACACGAGACTTTAGAGCATCAACCCCAGCAATCTCCCACTTGTCCTGAAGCGAAGTGTGGTGTACAAAAAACTTAGTACAAAACAATAAACTAGGGCACATAAAAGCCCAGTACAAGAAAATCTCCCACTTGCACTAATCCAACCACGAACTATCCTGTAGACCCATGCTCCGTAGGTGTCCCTCAAACACTGTAGCTATGAGAGCCTTCGTAAATGGGTCAGCAACATTATGCTTCGAAGCGATCTACGTGACGATCACGTCCCCTCGATGCACTATCTCGCAGATCAGATGATACTTCCGCTTTATGTGTTTACCACGCCGGTGGCTTCTTGGCTCCTTGGAGTTCGCCACTGCCCCACTATTATCACAATAGAGGGTAATGGGCCTAGACATATTTGGAACAACTTCCAGGTCTGTCAAGAACTTCCTGAGCCAGGCGACCTTATTAGCAGCTTCACAAGCCACTACGTACTTCGCCTCCATAGTGGAGTCGGCGATGCACCCCTGCTTAGTGCTTCGCCACACTATAGCTCCTCCGTTAAGAGTAAAAACTGACCCTGATGTGGACATGCGGGAGTCCTTATCAGTCTGAAAGTCAGAATCCGTGTATCCTATAAGGATCAAATCCCTCGAACCATACACGAGCATGTAGTCCCTCGTTCTATGAAGATACTTGAGGATGTTCATCATTGCAACCCAGTGACCCTGGCCTGGATTAAACTGATACCTACTGACTATGCTCA
The DNA here is from genome assembly GCF_027475165.1 of Benincasa hispida. Taxonomy (NCBI): domain Eukaryota; kingdom Viridiplantae; phylum Streptophyta; class Magnoliopsida; order Cucurbitales; family Cucurbitaceae; genus Benincasa; species Benincasa hispida. The sequence continues at coordinate 32,060,636 of NC_143481.1, read as the reverse complement.
TAGCGTAGCAGATGTCTGGACGAGTACAGAGCATCGTGTACATCAAACTGCCAACGGCAGACGCATATGGGATCCGTCTCATCTCCTCAACCTCTTGAGGAGTCTTTGGACACATTTCCTTAGACAAAGTGACTCCATGCCTGAATGGTAGTAGGCCCCTTTTGAAGTCCTGCATCGAGTACTTGAGCAATATCTTGTCAATGTACGATGCCTGAGATAGTGCTAGCACTTTGTTCTTATGATCTCGAAAGATCTGGATTCCTAGAAGAAATTGAGCCTCTCCCAAATCTTTCATTTGGAATTGGGTCGCTAGCAAGTTTTAAATTGCATTCAGTAGACCTACATCATTTCCAATGAGTAGGATATCTTCTGCATACAATACTAAGAAGACTACTAAAGTGTTGATGATCTTCTTGTAGATACAAGATTCATCAATGTTTTGGTCAAAGCCATACGACTTGATCGCAGCATCAAATCGTATGTTCCAATATCGAGACGCCTGTTTCAGTTCATAAATGGATCGATTCAGTTTGCAAACCTTTTACTTTTGACCTTGGGCTATGAATCCCTCGGGCTGCACCATATAAATGATCTACTCAAGATTTTCATTCAGAAAGGCCCTCTTGACGTCCATTTTCCAGATCTCATAATTATAATAAGCTGTAATGAACAGGAGGATGCGGATCGACTTTAACATGGAAACATGCGAGAAAGTCTCCTCATAGTCAACTCCCTCTACCTGGGTATAACCCTTTGCCACAAGTCGAGCCTTGAAGGTTTGTACCTTCCCATCAACACCTCATTTGCGCTTGTAGATCCATTAGTGAACCCCATCAGGCTGATCTACAAGATCCCATACTGAGTTGAAGTACATCGACTCTATCTCAAGATCCATGGCCTTGACCCATTCATCCCGGTCAACATCCTCCATTGCCATCTTATAAGATAACGAATCTTCAACATCGTCATCTGCTACCATAGCAAGGATTTACGTGAAACCCAGATAGCGAACGAGTGGGTTTGCAACCCTCCCACTATGTCGAGGTTCCCTCAACTCTTGAGGTGAAACTGACCTAATGGATGAACTCCCACTAACAACTCTTGTTGATGTAGCAGGCTCTTCAACAACTCTGGTTAAAGTTTCAGTAGTTTCATTGGAAAGCTCACGTAACACGACTTTGCTTCATGAACTGTGCTCCCTTATATGATCCTCCTCCAGGAAAGTAGCGTTTGTTAAAACAAACAACCTATTTTCCGTCAAATCATAAAAATAACCCCCTCATGTACTTTTGGGGTAGCCTACAAAGAGGCACAACCTCGATCGTGGTTCCAACTTCTTGGGATTAGCCTCAACCACATGTGCAGGGCAACCCCAAATGCGAAAATGATGTAAACTAGCTTTACGCCCTTTCCACCACTCCAGAGGTGTTCTTGCAACACTCTTGGAGGGAACACAATTGAGTATGTACACCGTAGTCTCCACTGCGAAACCCCAAAACGAGTCCAGTAAGGAAGCGTAACTGATGCTTATATTTATGAAATGGAAATATGGATGTTATGCGTTGATGGAATTGCGTTGTGCACTCAAGTTTCCCCAGCGGAATCCAAGTGTAAATTCCTCTAAGTTTCCTGGTAAGTCCAGGGTTGAACACAGGGACTTGTGAAAATAGTATGTATTGGTAATTTTTATGACAACTTTGCAGTAACCAAGTAAATAAATAAGTGTTGGGTTTGTTGTTTGCATTGATGAAAAAGAAATAAATAAAGGCGACGGATTTAAAAAAAGACAGTAGTGTTGATAGATGCAATAAGTATGCAATGAACAGGTTGAGAAGATCTTTAGCTAGCGTTACTCGGGAATGCGTCAGACTATGCGATCATATTACAACCATGCACAGCAAGTCATTTTCCAATGTAAATGCGATGATCCTAAATCTAGGATGCATGTGTTGAATGCAAAATGTCCATAGACCTCATCCCTAAGTCTCTACTCTTGTCCTATGCGATGATGCAAAATGCATGAAAGCAAGGTGACCGCATACAATCATATCCTATCTTTAGGATGCATGCGATGCGTTGATAACAAATAGTGCTCATTCCTAAGCGCCTATCTCTTGTTTATGCGTTCTAATCTGGCTCTTCCGAGTCTAGATTCTAACCTGACCTTCCCAAGTCTAGATCCTGTCCTTAGACTACACTCCTGAGTATCTCTAAAGGACCACAATATCATGAATTTTGAGATTTCTAATGGATGTAACTTGATTCTGAAGCACGGATTTGTTTTTCTCAATGTATTGCTTCAGCAAGCTCTCTAAGGATGAAGATTGTGGTGGTTGTGAGCTACTAGCTTGGCTTTGCGGTGGACCGTTGTTTTGCGGGAAAAATTTGGGTGGCCCTCTTTTTTGTGCCACAGGTTGAAAACTTTGTTGTTGATTTTTCCATGCAAAATTTGGGTGGTTTTGCCACCCAGGGTTATATGTATTGGAATAGGGATTATCTCTCATGAAGCATACTGACTGTAGGTTTGTTGGGCATTCCTTCATCGGGTGAGCATCACCGCAAATGACACAACTTACGATCGTTTGAGTGATTGCGCTAACCTGCCCTTTCTTTGCTCCCGTATTATTAATTGCGATGCCTTGTATTAAACTCATCATCATAGTCATTTGATTTTGCATGGATGCGATGGCCCCATTGTTTGCGTCATTTTTATTGATTCTTAATCTCTGATCGCTTTCCCTCCAATCCTCGTGATTTTTGGAAATGCGATCAAGTATACTCTTAGCCTCCTTATATGTTTTGTCAAGCAGACCACCAGCAGCTGCCACATTGGCAGCGGTCTTCGAAGAGGGGTTCAATCCTTGGTAGAAAATTTCCATTTGCAGGCAATCTGGTAAGCCATTGTGTGGACAGTCTCTTACCAACCGTTTAAACCTCGCCCAAGCATCGCTGAGCGATTTGTCATCTTCTTGTTCAAATTTTTTTTATTAATTTCCTTCTTCTAGCGTTCTCAATTGGTGGGAAATACGTAAACTTTTCCACCACCTGTTCCCACGAAGTTATCTCCCCCGGTTCGAGAGAATATGCTCATTTCCTCGCCTGATCACACAAAGAAAAGGGAAACAGAGTTAGTAGAACTTCCTCGGTTGAGATATTCAGGAACACAAAAGTGTTGCAGATTTCTATGAAACTCCGGAGGTGAGCGTGCGGGTCTTCGCCACACCTTCCTCCAAACTACCCAGCAGCCTAGATCATCTACAACATTATCGGCTTCATTTTAAACCTTGATCCATCTAGCATCGGCCTCATGATTCCTGGACAAAAATCATAGATTTTAGGTGATGCATAGTCCCGGATGGGTCAATTGCGGTCATTTGCCAGAAGGATGGGGTTGGCCATTATATTATTCGCGTTAACGGCCCTTGCGTCCGGTTGCTCCGCCATTCTAGGTGTACTTTCTTGTTGTTGTTGTTGCCAGTCTCTTAATCTTCTTCTGAATGTTCTCTCAATCTTCGGGTCGTAATTCGCCAGAGATTGAGAGTTCTGCAAGGAAACCAAAAAAATTACCGTTAGCACACTATCTTGCCGAAGTCCCTGGCAACGGCGCCAAAAACTTGATGCTTGTATTTATGAAGTGGAAATATGGATGTTATGCATTGATGGAATTGCATTGTGCACTCAAGTTTTCCCAGCGGAATCCAAGTGTAAATTCCTCTGAGTTTCCTTGTAAGTCCAGGGTCGAACACAGGGACTTGTGAAAACAGTATGCGTTGGTAATTTTTATGAAAACCTTGCAGTAACAGAGTAAATAAATTGTTGGTATGTCCTATGATTGCAATCTTTGCATTACGTTAATGCATATTCTGCACAAAAATACAAAAACTTACTATTCCAATGCGCTGAACGCATGTGACCGCAATATCATGAAAACGATGCTTAATGGATGTAAGTTAACGTATTTTATCAATGCAATCTAACATTGTTTAAGAACTTAGCACTATGATAATGTGCATTTCTGCCCGTTATCAGTAACTCATCATCGAACGAACCATGTCTAACAAGGTCCTATTTCTCCTCTCCTCTACACCATTCTACTGAGGTGTACCTGACGCTGAGAGTTGGGAAACAATTCCATGTTCTATCAAATAATCCTTGAATGCGGAGTCCAAAAACTCTCCACCTCGATCTATTCGAAGTGTTTTAATCCATCTATCCAATGCGTTTTCAACTTCAGCCTTGAACTCTTTGAACTTTTCAAAGGATTCGGACTTCCGTTGCAAAAGATAAACATACCTGTACCTGGAGTAATCATCAGTTAAACTGATAAAATACTCATAGCCACCTCGAGCTCGCACATTCATAGGACCATAAAGGTCAGAATGTACTAACTCAAGAGGCTCTTTGGCTCTAGAACCTTTTCCAGTAAAAGGTCGTTTAGTCATCTTACCCTCAAGGCAAGATTCACACACAGGAAGAGAATTTTCTTCTAACTCACTTAGAAGTCCATTCTTCACCAATCTCTCAATCCTATTGAGATTGATGTGCACTAAACGTAGATGCCAAAGATGGGCATTTTCTTTTGGAGAAATTCGTTGACGTTTTGATTGAGTTACGGTAGTTCTGAACATTTCAGTATTATGAAGGAAATTAATGGCTAACGACCTTAGCACATATAAATTCAATTCCAGATTTGCTGTTCAAATAAAAACACCATCTTTATGAATAAACGCTTTACTCAAATTGAAAGAAACGATGTATTTACATTGCAATATGCACCTTACAAAAATAAGGTTCCTTTTTAGTTCAGGAACAATATATACATCATTTAAATTTAGAAACCTATTATGTAAAGTCAACTGGATCCCTCCCACTATCACAGCTGAGACGATGTGTCTGGTGCCTACTCGCATCGTCATCTCACCAGCCTTCAGTTGTCGCCAAGATCTAATCCCCTGAAAAGAAGAATGAACATGATTAGTGGCGCCTGAATCAATTATCTAGGCAGAATCATCATTCTCCACCAAACAAGTTTCAAGCACAAGTAAATCACATTTACCTTAATCCACCTTGGCCTTAGCCTTGGCTGCTTTCTTCTCTTTCAGATACCGAGGACAGTTCCTCTTCTAATGTTCATCTTAGTTGCAAAGGAAACACTTTCCCTTAGCAACTGGTGGACGCCCCCTCGGGGCGACAAACGGTGGGTTAGCAGGTGTCTTCCCTTTTCCCTTACCACTCTTCTTCTTCTTCCCCTTTGCAGAGTTAGAAGTAGATGGTGCATACTTCGTTCCTGAGGTAGAACCTCTATGGAACGTCCTTAAGGATGAAGCAATATTTGTCTCACCCTTCCGCCTCTTCTTACTTTTCAGTAAGGATTGGTATGTCTGAAACTCGTTGAGAAAAGTTGTAAGGTTATATTTCACTTTGTTAAGAATCACATTGCTAACAAAGTGCAATAAGCTCTCCAGCAAAGAATGCAGGATTATGCTAACCTGGCTACCCTCATCAATGGTAGACCCATTCAACTCCGCCACATTGAAGTGGACCATCATGTTTAGCACATGTTTATGAACAAAGGTGCTTTCTTGCATTTTGGAGTTGAATATGTATTTAAGAGCCTCATGCATAAGCTGTTCAGAAGGTTGTCCAAACATCCTCGCAGGGACTCCATGATCTCACGGGCTCAGACCATAGGCTCATGCTTCTTGGCCAAGACGTCAGAAAGACTTGCCAAGATATAGGCTCGGGCCTTATCATTCGCCCTTGCCCATCGCTCATATGCCTCCCGAACATTTCGAGCGGCATTTGGAGCTAGAATAAGAGGACAAGCCTCCGTGAGAGCGAAAATGAGTTCCTCGATGATTAGGATCGTCGTGATTATGTGTTTCCATGTTGAAAAATTATCGCCAGTTAATTTTTCGGCGCTTAACAAAGATAAAGTGGTTGTAGCCATTTGAAAAAGTTGTTGAAAATACGAACAAATATTGATTAGATTCTGCTAAACCACTTTTAAACCAATTAGTTTTGCAAAATAGTTTCAAGTACTCTAAGTTATAGACTTCTATTTTACAATGATACCCTAGTGAGTCAGGATAAATGCCACTGGTGGGGTGATTAGTTGCCTCTTCACTGGGATAAGACATTCTCAACCATTAGGCAGAACCAACTCTTGGAACTGAACCTAACAGCCACCATTTTTTCGGTCCAGAATCGTTAACATTTAACTATTTCGTGTAAGTGTTACCCCTTGTTTTCGGTGCTAGAGTCCCACCCTAATGCGCTTACCATAGGGAAAAGACAGATTAGGACAAGAGACTAAGTTACCTTATCCTCTTACAGGAGATCAAATAAAGAAATGCGTAAAACTGCCATCCTTTAGGGGGACACTCCCAGGGTGCCTCGAGGCGATGCGCAGTAACTTTATTCAACCTAACGAGGGAGACCGAGGGATATGCTGTCACATTTCCCACTCCCACTTACTATGAACATTCTCTCCATCCACCTTGATATTGACCTACCCAAACACCATTCGTTGGGGGGACACGCCAAAGGTGCCGCGAGGCCGAGGATAGATCTCATGGTGTGGACTTTATGAGAAAATTGAAAGGTTTAAGTGAAGCATCTTATGCCTCAAGTACCTCCCACTGAATGTTCTATTTAGGTATTCATTAACCTAGACTATCCGACTACTGATTTTAGTCTAAGTGGTCTTTTTAAAGCCTTCTCATAAACAACGTTTGTTTATGAAATATAAACAAGTTCAAGTAGTCACATTTAAACACTTTAATGAACTGTCCTTAACTTGCATGCATGCATCAAATATATCTAATTCACCTTTCTAGGTAATTTCCCAGGTAGGGGTGTTACGTTTCCGTCAACTTAAATACCCCAGCCTAGCCAGAACCCGCCTTAGACAAAAGGTCCCTTATAGATAGATTTGCTACACTTTAACCTTTTTTAGCCATTTAATACTATTAAAGTGATTAAAAGATTAAAGCCTTAGGGTTGCTAATCATATTAGAACCGTGAGCTTAGGTCTATGTGATCCAAGTTTTAAACATTTTAAAGCATGAATTAAACCTAAGTGAGCATGCATGTCTTTCTTATTTCTTTTAGTTCTAATTTCTCTTTAACTCTTAAAAAGAAACAACAAAAAAAAAAAAATTTGCACATAACGAGGCGTTTATAACAATTATAAAGTAACCTATGTGTCATGCTTCATGCAATGTCCGGTCATTACTATATAACTTTTATATAACGCTTAATAACCAAGCAAACATGCTAACATTCACCCTTATACTATAACAATTATAATATAAAGATGATGCATGTCAATGCTTTTTATGCATGCATAAATATAACTCTTATATTATATGATGCATGAGCATGCTCTTACATGATTAAAATCATGCTTCTCTAAATTATAACAATTACAATAAAGAGATGATGCATGATTAATGCATAACCTAAGGTGGGATTTACTATATGTGCATACCATATGACATATAAATCGCATGTATTAAACAAATAGATTAATTGATTGGGATGAGCCTTTAACCAAAAAAGAACCGGAATGAAAAAGCCTATCTATTAAGTTTTTCATCGAGCAAACCGGTTCACAGGTGAACCGAGTCTTGAACTGCCAGGAGGTCTCCATGGTGTAGCAATCTTTAGCAGGTAGACGACCGTTCAACGCGCACTAGATGATAGAAACATTAGCAAACTATCGTGTGGATGACAACGAGGCTACGAAGCCTGGTCGTCCATGCGATCGTGTAGCGCGACGATAAGTAAATGATTTAGCTTGAGTTACTAAGCAATCGTTTAGTCAGTTACTAAGCGATGAAGCTTGCTGACCTAAACGATCGTCTAGTGCACTTTAAACGGTACACGAGCGTCTGATCGTTCAACCAATGCATGAAACTTGATAAACGATTTACCTTGCGATGCTAAGCGATCGTTTAGTCAATTACTAAGCGATGAAGCTTTCTGACCTAAACGATCGTCTAGCTCGGGCACGCATTAAAGGATACTCAGCGATCGTGTGCCCGATCATCGTCCCAATACGGCCAACTCTTGATCACATACCCCACCGTTCAACCGATGCGTTCAAACATGATCGCAAAGTCCTTCATCATCACGATGCGATGGACAGCGATCGCATAGAACCTTTTCTGCATGATGCGATCAACCCTAGATCATCTCCTCCCTCGAAGAGCCACAACCTTCGACCAGAACTTCGACGAATGACTCAAGACTTCAAATACTTTGAATACAGACTCGATTATGATTATATATGCCCAAAAATGCAGGGGCCTTTACATACAACCGCAAATGTAAAAGGAATTTAAACAGACCGAGGCAATTCATCTCGAAAAAATCCATTAATCCGGTACATCCACAACAATATTAACACTTAAAAATAGCGTAGAAATGCACCCACCATGAATGTCAACGTTATTTCGTTGCAACAAATGAAATCGGAGTAATAGAAACATGGCTCTGATACCAATTGAAGGATCTCATACCGAGAGTTCCATGAGCGGGCTTAGATCGCTCCGATTTCACATGATCGAAACATAAACGATATACATTCCATACTAATAGTTATGCATATTAAACTCATCAACGGTATGCTCAGAATACAATAAAACATAGAGAAAAGTGGTCATACCAAAGGAAGACTGTCTTCATATGTGTGAACCCACAACAGCGGAAAAAACTTCCCACCAATCTACCAGCACCCAGCGAGTCTGTCGACTATTAGTGCACGATCTGAATGTACACGAACAAGGCCGCGGGGAAAACACCACCACAAGGGAAACCCGAGTATCCTCGACGTAAAAAATCCAAAGAGTGGGCTCTGGTGAGCTTGGTAGAGGACGGAGGAGTAGTCTCCATGTAGACGATAAGCGCGGGTGAGAAGAACTCTGCTATCGTATAGCAGAGACGCTTATCATATAGTAGAGTTATACGATCGTTTAGGAAAAACTAGACGATCGTTTAGAGAACGTGTGAACTAGACGATCGTTTAGACGAATGAGATTCTATCGTATAGGCTCTCGTGATCACTCTTTCACGGTTTCTTTTTCGGCGTGGGATATCAAAAGCAAAACGAAATTAATTCTTCAAAATGAAAACGATTTTCATAATTTAACCCACCGGTTACCCTAACATTCACGGCCCTATGTTCTCACGTTCAAACGTGAATTAATTGGTTAATTATTAAATAATTAATCAACTAATTTAATTAATAAATATAATCATATTCTATTTATATCCTATAGTTTGATATCATATATCTACAATAGTTTTTTTCTCTACTTGATATACATCATATTTATATCTAATTTCCTCCAAAATAATGTATCTCAGACATTTAGCCAATTATATCATATATAATGAACTAGTCCAATTATATCATATATAATTGAACTTCCTCTTGTCAATTTGAACATTTTAAATTAACCCAAACACTGGTTCTCGACATTTTCCAAGCTACCCAGGTGACCTAATGGACCTGTGGCTCGAAGCTCCAACGTAAATGAATAGCTGACTAAACTCTTTAGCCACAAAATTCTCCATCCGTTAACTATTAGTGATTCCACTAAAGACCAATAGCTTAACTCTTCTTACCACAGATATATTTTTGTGTCCATTGGATATAACCAATCATGAGTACAATGACCCTTCACAGATGCTCGTAAGTACAGCTGGGCCAATTTATCATTTCGCCCCTGTAGTTACATTTCACTCTTTAAGTACCACTGATTCCTCTAATGAACAATACAACATACTCCAACTATGTTTGAATACCTCTGGGGCCAAGAGAAGGTGTGTGGCGCCACATCGTTCAAGCCCTAGAATCAGCCCTTAAAGGAACCATCTATCTACTTACCCCTGCCTCGAGGAAGGAATGAATTCCATCTTGTATAGTTGAGTTCCCAGCTCCCAAATCAGACGTATCCCCAAAATGGTAGGTTTGAATCGGTAACTTGGCCACTCGCACCCATACAAATCAAAGGACCGCCCTCAATGGCAGGAGTTCCCAATCACTCAGGATTGAGGTCGTGTTACCTATGGTCACCCTAGTGAAGTGAAGTCTCTGTCATGAATGGTGTTATATAACAAGACATTAACACTTCATGGTCAGGTCTTATACAAATTCTTTGTATAGGACGCCCCTGCTCGCATGTCCCCAACACGAATGATAAGGATCAGATCATCTGTGGCAAGTCACAACACTTGTGACCATTCTACAAAGCAGGCCGCGTCTGTAGCATTACTAGGATAAGGTTTCCCTCCTATATCTATAGACTACAGACCATTTTGGTTATCACTCAAGACATGATCCACTTGTATGTCACCACATACATGCTTGAGTCACATACAGATAACCAAGGATTTTATGTTTATTGGTTTGTGGTAAAGTAAATAAAACAAATAAATGAGCAAAACAACAAGATGTGAAGTAAATATCATATATTAACAATCACAAGTGTTCATATATACTGTTTACAAACTACAGGACACGAGACTTTAGGGCATCAACCCCAACACATATACTCTCCACCACGATCAGATCATAGTGTTTTTATCTTCTTACCTAACAAGTTTTCAACTTAAGCCTTATGTTCCTTGAACTTGTCAAGAGCTTCGGACTTACGTTGCATTAGGTAAAGATACTTGAACCTTGAATAATCATCTATGAAAGAGATGAAATATTCATACCCACCTCAAGCTCTAATATTCATCGGACCACAGAGGTCTAAATGTACAAGCTCCAAGGCTTCCTTGGCTCTATAACCTTTTGTAGTAAAAGGTTGTTTGATCATCTTGCCTTCGAGGCATGATTCACATACTGACAAGTAGTTTTCTTCTAAACTCTTTAGAAGTCCACATTTCACCAACTTCTCAATCCTATTGAGGTTGATGTGACATAATCTTAGATGCCAAAGATGGGCATTTTCCTTAGGAGAAATCTTTGGTCTTTTAGCTGTTGTTGTCGTACTGAACATTTCAGTGTTAAACAAGGCTTTTATGACTAATGACCTTAGTACATATAAGTTACTTTCCACTGAACAATAACCAATCTCCATTCCATTCTTGAAAATAAACACTTTATTCTCAGAAAAAGAGACGGTATAGCCTTGTTCAATGAGACAAAAAACCGAGATTAAGTTCCTTTTAATATAAGAAACTACAAAAACATTATCCAGCAACAGATAACATTTCTTGTCATAAAATCACTTCAACCTGCCTACAGCAACAGTTGAAACAAACTCACCAGTATCGACTCGTAGAGTCATCTCTCCCTGTGGCAACATTTGCCAGGAACTAAATCCTTAGTAAGAGAAACTGACATGATAGGTAGCACCCAAATCTAAGATCCAGACAGAATCATCATTCTCTACCAGACACGTCTCCAAGACCAATAAATAAGATTTACTGTCTTGTCGCCTCTTTTGGAGAGTAGTGGGATCAATGTCAGAACAACTGACACTACTAAGAATGTCATCCATCCATTTATGCTCGAAAAGTAAGAACTGACGTTCAAACAAATCTTGCAGTGAGTCCATGATCTCGCGTGTAATGATCATGTTTTCAACCCTTTTCGCCAAAATATCAGGTATGTTAGCCAAAATGTGAAGTCGGGCCAACGAATTAGCCTTCATCTACACTTCATATGCATTGCAAACACTTCACGGTGCATCAAGGGTTGGGACTTGAGGACACTTCTCAACCATGACAAATACGAGGTCGTTTGCTACGAAATACGTTTCACACGATTCTTTCCACTGTAAGTAGTTGGTCATATTAAAAGCACTAAACGAAAATACTAATGCGTTGCTGAAAAGAAAAACATATTGACCTACATTAAGTTTTAAGCAAATACCCGTTGTAAAACAAAATAACATCCAATAAGGTTTTAGCAAAACTAATTTGAACCTCGTGTGACATCTAGTTTCGCAATGACGCTTCAAAGGTTTAGGACAAAAGCTGCCGAAGGAAGATTAATTATCCCTCCTCTGAATTGAGAAGTTCTCAACCAGTCATTAATACTAGAACAACTCCTGCTCCTATAACGACTAGCTATCATTGATTTGGCCAAGAGATCATTAACTTACTTAACAATCTACCGTAAGTGTGACCTGCCATTTTAGGCCCCAGAGATCTACCCTAAAAAGCCAATCCGAAGGGAAAAAATCCAATTGGGGCAAAACCTAAAGCGACCCTATCCATTTCTGGAGTTCACTTTGATCTTGACCAACTGCACAAAACCCATCCAAAGGGGGACGCTCCTAGGGTGCCACGAGGGAGTACAGAATGATCTCATGGTGTGAACCAATGACAGAGACCATAAGACGTGTTACCATACACCCTTCACCCATCTACTATAAACACTCTCTCCGTCCACCTTGATATTGACTCATGCAAACACCATCTAAAGGGGGATGCTCCCAGGGCACCATAAGGCCAAGCATGAATCTCACGGTGTGAACATACAGGGAGAAACGTGAGTGGAATCATAGACATATTGATACATCTCTTCCTCCCACTGAGTATTTTATAACCTAGGGTTTAGCTTACTTAGGAAAAACACGACTAAGGATTTTAACTAAGTGACATTTAGGTTTGCCCAAGAGTAACTTTTACCTTGGATAGTGAAGCAACTGTTTTATCATTGTCCATTAAACTCTTTAACGGAGTCTTTGACCAAATAGTCGTATGCTTGTTGAAAATCTATCTAATTCATCTTTCCATGTAGGTTCCCAGGTAGGGGTGTTATGTTTCCATCAACTTAAGAACCCCAGCCTAGCCAGAACCCGCCTTAGACAAAAGGTCCCTTATAGATAGATTTAAAACAAATTTAATCTTTTATGCCAACCAATTTAATCCTATTAAATCAATTTTAAAAGATTAATCTAGGTTACTAAACTCTTTAGAACCACTTGAACTTAGGTCTATCTCAATCCAATTTAAAAACCCTTTTAAAAAACTTGAGTTCACCCTAAGTCTGCATACAACTCTTTCTTATTGATTTTAGGTTTAATTTCCTTTATAACACTTATAAATGGAAACCATAACCATAATGCTAAGCTAACACATGCAAGGCATTCATGACGATTATAAACAGCCTAAATGTCATGCTCAATGCATTGTCTATTTATTGCTACTTCTTTGATATAACACTTATACAAAACAGCAATGAAACAAGCACAACATGTTTCCATTCATCCTTAGACTATAAAACTGATAATAAAAGGATGATGCATGATAATTCTCACTGCATGCAAAATATAACTCTTATATTTCATGATGCATACGCATGCTTTCAAGTAATTTCTTCATGCTCGATTATAACATTTATAATACATGACGCAAGAATAATTGCACAACCTAAGGTGGGTTTTAAACTATATGTCAAACACTTTGGCATATAAACACCATACATCACATGTATAAAAAGTAAATGTTGATGAATCGGGTGAAATTGCCTTAAAACCACAAAAATTAAAGCTAACTATTACAAAAACAAGGAGTCTCCGGTTCAAACAGGCGAACCGGGTCTTGAACCGCTCGGACAAAGCATCGCATCTCCAACCATCATGTACTAAACTCCTCGCGATCATCTACACGATAAAAAAAAGGCTTCGTTCTATCACTTACCAACGCTCCCAGAGCTAAACAATCGTTTAGCAAATACTACACAATCGTGTACCTTTTACTAAACGATGAAGCCTGCGGTACATGATTGCTTAGCGTGCTCCGCACAATGCATGCCTTATGTGATCATCTAAACAACTATGATGCGGCAAAGCACCATCGCCTAAACGATTGCTTAGCTAGAGCCTCCGTATCGTATATGCGCGATCGTTTAGTAAATACTACACGATCACTTAGATAAATCCCAATGATCGTTTACCTTAGGCTACACGATACGACCAATGCTCGGTCTTCTTCCTCGTTGAGAACTGTATCTCCATGCTTCGAAACTTCATCATGAATGATCAACTAACTCAAACTCTTTGAATTGCAGACTCGATTTCGGGTTAATTACACCCAAAAACACACGGGCTCTTACAAATTAACACTTTGTAATTGAAGAAAGCTTTAACTAAAGGAAATTAAACCCAAAACATGCAATTAGCATAAGCAAAAAAAATCATTAAGCATTCTAATTCACCAATTTTAGCATCTAAGGAAGCATGTTCACAAGATAAAATTAGGGCTTGATGATATACCTTTGAAGATTTTCTTCAATCCACGAATTCAGCTCTAATCTTCACTCCAAAACGATATAGACACCACCTGATCTTCCCTGCTATTCTCTAGGACCTTAGATTGGGTCGTGAACCCAAGATGAACTGAAATTTTGAGGGAATTTCGAAGAGAAAAATCTAGTTTATTAGTTTCAAGATGAAGAACACTTCCTCATTCAAAACTCAACAAAACACACTTTTGCGTGTCCTTTCTTCAGCAAAATGAATTGAGTTTTTATTTAATTCCATTATGCAATCTTAAATTGATTTGAGGATGACACTAAACAATTTGATATTGAGTGAAAATTGGGTGTCTCATGTGGGATAAACCTACTAAGTCCATTTTTTCCATTTTTTCAATTTTACTAAAATAAAACCAATTTCTCTTTAATTAAATTTTCAAAAAAATTAATTAAAACTAAAATGGTATTTAATATTTGAATTTTCCAAAAATTCAAATTTCTAATTTTAAATAAAATTAATTTAAATAATTAATTAAACAACAATAATTTAATATCTAATATTAAATTATTTACACCATTAATTCCACAAACATGAATCCTCATTCACGTAATTTTAATATTTAAATCATATTTAAATGTTATCCAATTCTCCAATTTTATTTAATTCGTTAATTAAACATGTAATTATATCACATTTAATTATTAACTCCCTCGATTCAAATTTGAACACTTCAAATTTACTCATCACTCTATTCTACGGTTTAATCTATTTGTGAGTTAGTAGAGGGACCTAATGAACCTACAGATCATGGGCTCCAATGATCCGAGATTAACCGGTTAAACTCTTTAACCCGAATTAACCAACATTCGTTAACTACCGAATCACTCCACTAAAGCCCAATAGTTGCACTCCCTTCACTGTAGATATAATTGTATCTACTCGATATAACCATAATTAGTAAGTCAACCTTACACAAATTGTTCATAATAATAGTCGGGTCAAAAGTTGTTTTACCCCGAGATTACATCTTGTTTCTTAAGTTCCACTAATCCTCTAATGAATAATTGGT
This sequence comes from Benincasa hispida, assembly GCF_027475165.1. Taxonomy (NCBI): domain Eukaryota; kingdom Viridiplantae; phylum Streptophyta; class Magnoliopsida; order Cucurbitales; family Cucurbitaceae; genus Benincasa; species Benincasa hispida. Next base: position 32,045,342 of record NC_143481.1, on the reverse strand, counting down.
TTGTGATCCAATCACTAAACTAAGTCCCTCTTGACCCAATGAGAATGTGGGGCCCCCTGTTCAAGACCCGGAGTCAGCACTTAATGGAACAACCTCTATACTATCCCTAAAAGTAGGTAGGAGAGAATTCTATCTTGCACCCTATGTCCCAAGCTATCTACCTGTTGGGTTTTATGTCCTAAAACTCGCAGTTTGTAAAAAGATAAACATATTCTATAGCCAATAAACTTATTATTGATTCTATAAATTGCATACATGAAAATCTAAATCAAATAAACTAAGATTCATGGCTATTATATGAATACTTGAACTTTATCTAGAGACATAGAGATGGATCAAGTTCGAGTAAACAACCCAAACGGTCTATAGTACATGATTAAGGTTGGATACTTTATTCTCGTAACACTATTGGATACGGCCTACTCTGTGGCTATTACAAGTTGTTGTAAAGATACTACAAACGAAGTTATCCAGATTCGTTCATGTATTGACATGAGGAGTGGGGGCGTCCTATGCAATGAGTTTGCATAAGATCAGACCAAGAAATAAGTCACTCTTACTTTATAACGTTGTTTACTGTATAAGACTCACTATTTCACTTAGATGACCTAGTTAACTCGATCTTAATTCTGAGCTAACTACAAACTCCTATTTATTTGAGATTATCCTTAGATTTTCATAGGTGAGGGTTGGCTGAACAGTGTCGGCTCAATAAACCTCCCATTTCAGGGGTAAGACCGGGTAGATAGTTAGGGACATAGGATGCAAAATGGAATTCACGCCTACCCGATTTAGGAATAGGAGAAAGGTTGTTCTCTTAAGTACTGAATCTAGGTCTTGAATAAGGAGCCTCACCCTCTCATTGGGTTGAGAGGGATCTGGTTTAGTGACTGGATCACAAACCAATTGTTGATTAGAGGATCAGTAGGAACTTAAGAAACAAGACGTAATCTCGGGGGTAAAACAGACATTTGACCCAGCCGTTGAACAACCTGTGAAGGGTCGACTTACTAATTATGGTTAAATCATGCGGATATAATATATTTTTAGTGAGGGGAGTGCAACTATGGGCTTTAGTGGAGTGAACGATTAGTTAACGAATAGGGATTAATTCGGTGTAAAGAGTTTAGCTAATTAATCTCAGATCGTTGGAGCTCATGATTTGTAGGTCCACAAGGTCCCCCTACTAGCTCGTAAATGGATTAGCCTTAGAGTAGCGTGATGAGTTAATTTGAAACGTTCAAATTAGAATTAAGGGAATTAGTAATTATATGAGATATAATTACGCGTTTAATTTTTAAATTAAATGGAATTAGAGAATTAATTAATATTTAAATATGATTTAAATATTAAATTCATAAAGGTGGAATTTGTGTAAAATTAATTCAATATTTGATATTAAATTAATTAGAATTAATTAAATTATTTAATTAATTAATTATTATTAATTAGAAAATCAGTTTATGAAATTAATTTTGTAAAATTAATAATAATTTCAATTTTTGAAATCGAAATTGATTTTAGAAACCAATTTGTAAAATTGAAAAAATAGAAAATGAGAAGAGATGAAAAGTCCACTCACTTTCATGAAGTAGCTCACTTAAAACCCACTTGCTCTTGCTTCAATTTACCAAGCATGAGCTGCATCTCATGCAACCTTCTTCTATGCATGATTGTCCTATAATAAATAGAGAAGATAGAAGTGGAAATGAGACATGCAAGAGTTGATGAACTTGCTGAAGTTTTGTTGAAAACTTGTATGGTTGAAGAAGTGACTCCTTTCTAGGTGCGATCTTATACAAACTCTTTGCATAGGACTCCCCCATTCGCATGTCTCCACATGAACGAATCATGATCACTTCATTTGTAGCACTTTACAAAAATTGTAACATTTACAAAGTGGGTTGCATCTGATAGTGTCCCCCAAATAAGGTACCTAACCTTATCCGTATACTATAGACCATTTTGACTATTTACTCAAACTTGATCTATTTTTATATCTCCATATAAAATTTAAGTACTCAAGTAATAGTCATGGATCTTAGTTTATTGGATTTAGGTTATTTTTAAAAAGAAATGAACCATTTAATCATTCAATAACAACTTTATTGAATCAAACTTCAATAACATCTATATTGATTAACAGAATAAGTTTATTGTTCTCAAATCACGAGTTTTAGGATATAAAACCCAACAGTGCCACCATGCTGCAATGAAAAATTCTAATTTTTCTAAATGAATTAGGGTTTTGATTTGCCTATAAAAGAAGAGGTTCTTAACCTTCCTATGCACGAAATTCCAGAGCCAGAAAGTGAGTTTTAGTTGTATAAAAGAGTAGAGAGTCTGAGAGAAGTCGTGGAGAGTCCGTTCAAGGCTCCAAGGTGCAAATCATAGCAAAATTTGATGATCTTCAAGATAGGGAAGGACTTCAACAATAGCTTTTCTTTTTTCTTCTCATCTTCTTTGTTATTTATGTTTACCAATTCATAGGCGATTATGTTTTTTATAATAATTATGAGTGGCTACACTCTTTAGTTCTAGGATTTTGACAAAGTTCCTTATGGATTTAATAAATTAATGTATAGAGTTTTTATGAATTTGATCAATTGTTATGTTTTTCAGTATCATTGTGTTTAATTTCTTATTGACTGACCATCAATAAATCTTAGATTAAATATTCAATTAGAATGATTGCATGTTTAATTGGATCTATGAAAAATTCGAGGACTCCTCACTTTGATCATAGATTTAAAAAAACTGCACAAGCGTGTACTATAACAACAAAATGATCACAACAAAAGAATCAAAAAAGAACACATAGAAGTTAATAACCCAGTTCGGTGATAAACATCTACGTCTGTAGGCAATGTGCCAGGAAAGATAATTCTCTAATATTAAAGAGTCAAACGATTACAATGTAGTACTTATCTGTAATGTAATGACTATTACAGTGATTCATGTAGAGTCTAATTCACAAGTTCCCCCTAGATGTGAGATTCCGAGGTTGATGCCTTAAATCTCATGGTTTCGTAGTTTATGAATCATTTGTATAAATAAAGTATTTATTTAATAAAATAAAATATTATTTTATTTGACATTTAGTTTGCATTAACCCAAAACCAATCAACTAAGATGCTAGGTTATTTAATGTAGCTTAAATATGTATATGGTGATACACAAGTGGATCATGTTTAAGTAATAATCGGAAATATCTATAGTAGATGGATAAAGTTAGGTACCATATCTTAGTGACACTACTGATACAACCCACTTTTTAATTGTTATAATTGTTGTAAAGTGTTATAAATGATATGATCCTGACCATTCATCTAGAGATATGTGAGTGGGGGTATCCTGTATAAAGAGTTTCTATAAGGATAGACCATGAAATGATTAATCTCTTCATAATACCGTTACTTGAGGAGACTTTCATTTCACTAGAACCATAGGTGACTTGACCTTAATCCTGAGTGAGTTGTGAACTCTTGCTTTTGAGGGTGATCCTTTTATCTATATGGTTGAGAGTGATCAGACTCACTGACTTAATATGCCTAGCATTTTGGGGATATATCCAAGTAGGGAGCTGGGAACACAACTATACAAGAAGGAATTCACTCCTTCCCATTATTAGTGTAAGTTGATAAATTGCTCCCATAAAAGCTGATTTCAGGTCTTGAACAATGAGGTGCTTCACCCTCTCATTGCTCAGAGAGAGGGCTAGTTATAGTTAAACTATGACTAATTGTTCATTAGAGGGATCAGTGGTACTTAAGGAGTTAGATATAACTATAAGGGTAAAATGGTAATTTTGACCCAATTGTAGTTATAAGCAATTTGTGAGGGTCAACTTACTGTTAATTAGTTATATTCAATGGACACAGAAATATATCTACAGTACGAAGAATATAGCTCGTGGTCTCTAGCAGAGTGACCGACAATTAATGAATGTTGATTGATTTAATTACATAGTTTAATTAATTAATCTTGTATCATTTGAGCTTCTAATTTGTAGGTTCATAAGGTCCCCTTACTAGCTCAATAAAAGTTAATGAGAATCAATTAATTTTGAATTGATTTGAATTGTTCAAATTAATTAAAGGGAATTAATTCTATAAGATGCAATTAATATAATATGTATGGATACATTATAATGTAAAATTTATTAAGAGAGATAAATATTTGAATATGATTCAAGTAGTAAGTGTATGAATGTGATTCATATAAAAACTGTAGGTTAAAATTATTATGAATATGATCATATTGAAATTATAGGTTATATGAGAGAATGTAAAGTTAGTTTATATTTTGTGTGATATAATATAAACTATATGTTATAAGATATAGGAAAATTTTTAGCGATAGAAAAAATGTCAAACTATTTACAGAAATAGCTAAAAAAAAGCATTGATAGACATTGATAGACTTCTATCAGCGTTTATCACATAGTATCGATGATAGACTTCTATCAGTTTTTATCACGGATAGACACTGATAGATTTCTATCAACCTCTATCAGCCTCTATTAAAGAAGATTAAGTTTTGCTATTTTGTGTAAATAGTTTCCCTAAGATATAATATATATAGTTTGCTTTTACTTATATTATTTTAATATAATTAAAATTAAAAGTAAAGTAACTCCCAAGAGAGTTATTTTACATGATGAAGGTAGTTATTTCATAACTCCCCTCATCTCTCTCGTATAGACATAGAAAGTTTGCTAAAAAATGACATGAAATTGAATATATTTTTTCTCTGCAATTCATCTTCTCCCACTGTGAATTTCTCTCAATCAAAATTGAAGGAATCGGTGGATCTTGTGCGGAAGCGTGGATCGGTTCCAAAATCTTTTTTTTTTTTTACAAACATTGAATTTTATAGAAACCAAAAGAAAAATTATACATTAAATCAAATTTAAAGCATGCATTTATAAATTGAGATAAGGAAATTAGAAACTTACCTTTGAAGAATAACCTTCTTCAAGTAATTTCTTTTCTCCATAATCGATCACAAATAGCAGCGTACTCGAAACCCTAATTGGCCACCACCAATCAGAACCTCATGTATTCTCTAGGATGAGAATCCAAGGAGTTGGGTGGGCTCTTGGTATTTTGAGAGAGAGAGAAATTGAGAGGAGAATCCATAAGAGAAAAGGGTTCTGAAAGATTGTATTTATTTATTATTTTTTTTTTTGTAGAAATTAATATGTTTTCCTTCTTCCAATCCAATTTTTTTTAGAAGAAAAAAAATCCCATAACCATACCACCACTCACGTAGTGAGAGAAAGTTAAGGGAGGGAAGTTATTTCCTTCCCATTAATTAAAATTAAAATTAAAGTTAAATTAATTAATTTCAATTCAAATAAAACTATTATATATATATATATATATAACTATAGGTTATATGATAGAAAACATATAACCTAGGTTTAATATTGTATCACATACAATATAACCTGTAGTTTTACTTCTCTCATCAATAGTATTTAATATAAATCTCATTTATATTGAATTTAATTACATCAAATTAATATAATTAATATTTGAATTATATTCAAATATTTATTTCCTCTCAAATAAACTTTATATTATAATGTATCAAATATATTATATTAATTATATCATATATATATAATGAAATTAAATTAATTATATCACATATAATTAATTCCCTCAAATAATTTGAACAACAAAAATTAATCTAAAAATTGATTCTCATTAATCCCTGTCGAGCTATAGAGGGGACCTCATGCACCTATAGCTAGAAGCTCCAATGGTACTTGAATAATTAATTAAACTTCTTTAATTAAATTATTCAACATCCATTAACTGTTGGACACTCCACTAAAGACCAACAGCTGCACTCTTCGCACTATAGATATATTTCTGTGTCCATTGAATATAACCAGTGAACATGCGATGACCCTTCACAAATTACTCGTAAGTACAGTTAGGTAAAAATTATCGTTTTATCCCTGTAGTTACATCTAACTCCTTAAGTACCACTGATCCCTTTAATGAATAATAAGTCATAGTCCAACTTTGACCAAACCCCTCTCGAACCAGGAGAGGGTGTGCTACCACATTGTTCAAGCCCTAGAATCAGTCCTTAAGGGAGCAATTTATCTACTTACCCCGACCTCAAGGAAGGTGTGAATTCCGTTTTGTGTAGCGATGTTCCCAACTCCCCAATCAAACGAATCCCCAAAATGGTAGGCTTATTGAGTTGGTGATCTAGCCACTCTCATCCAAACAAATCAAAAGATCACCTTCATAGGTAGGAGTTCGCAACTCACCTAGGATTCCGGTCATATCACCTATGGTCATCATGGTGAAATGTAAGTCTCAATTATGAACGTCATTATATAATGAGATTAGTCATTTCATGGTCTGGTCTTATACAAAATCCTTTGTATAGAATACCCACACTCACATGTCTCCACATGAATGATCAAGATCAGATCATTTGTAGCACTTTACAACAATTGTAACATCTATAAAGCAAGTCAAGTTTGTAGTGTCACCAGGATAAGGTATACAGCCTTATCCATCTACTATAGACCATTTAGGTTATCACTTAAACATGATCCACTTGTATGTCTCTACATACATGTTTAAGCTACAGATTGTTGGATTTTATGTCCTAAAACTCGTATTTGTAAATTCATAAATATATTATGTTTTGTTTTTCGATAAAATTGTTATTAAAATTGTAATCTTGAATCCAATAAACTAAGGTCCTGAGGCTATTTAATGTAGTTTGAACTTTATGTAGTGACATAAATGTGGATCAAGTTCAAATATATAGCCAAAATGGTCAATAGTATATGAATAAGGTTGGGCGCCTTATTCTGGAGACACTATGGATGCGGCCTATTTTGTAGTTAGTACAAACGATGTGATCTTAAATCGTTCATGTGGAGACATGAAAGTGGGGGCATCCTATGTAAAGAGTTTACATAAGACTAAACCATGAAATAGTCACTTTTTACGTTCTAAACGCCGTTTTATGTATAAAACTGACTATTTCGTTAATTGATGACCTAGGTAACTTAATCTTAATCCTGAGTTAATTATGAACTCTTGTTCACTCAGAATTATCCTTAGATTTGCATAGGTGAAGGCAGCTCATTATCGCTGGCCCAATAAGCCTCCCATTTCAGGGGTAAGATCAGGTGGATAGCTAAGAACATAGGGTGCGAGATGGAATTCACTTCTACCCGTTATAGGGATAGTAGACAGGTTGTTCCCTTTAGTATTGAATCCAGGTCTTGAACAAAGGGTCCCACCCTCTCCTTGGCCCGAGAGGGGTTCAGTTTATAGGTTGGACCTTAAACCAATTGTTCATTAGAGGATGAGTGGAACTTAGGAAACAAGATGTAGTCTTGGGGGTAAAACAGTTTTTATGACCCAGTCGAGATTACGAACAACCTGTGAAGGATTAGCTTACTAATCATGGTTATATCATATAGACACAAATATATCTATAGTGAGTGGAGTGCAACTACGAGACTATAGTGGAATGACTCATGAATTAATGAATGTTGATTAGCTCCGTTTAAAGAGTTTAGCCAACTAATCTCATATTGTTGGAGCCCATGATCTATAGGTCCATTAGGTTCCCCTACTAGCTCATATGGAATAAACTTAGAACAGTATGATAGAATAATTCGAATTGTTCGAATTAGGGGAAGAGAGAGAAATCGACAAGTATATGTGATATAGTGGTCGATTTTTTAGTTTAGAGATACAGCTTTAATATTTAAATGTGATTTAAATATCAAGAATATGAATACGTTCATATTCGAAAGCTCTGAAATAATGGAAATGGTCAAAGATGTAAAAAGTCAAAGAGTTAACTTTTGACTTTGAAAAGTCAAACTTTGACCGACTTTATATTCAAATGTGATTTGAATTTTGAGAAAATGAATGCGGATTCATGCTTGGGAGGTCAAAATTAGTCAACACGGAAAAAATCATAAAAAGTCAAAATGTTGACTTTTCAGTCAAAGTTTGACTTTGACAAAATGACTATTTTGCCCTTTGACTAAAGTTAGTGGGAAAATCCAAACTTTTGTTGGATAATTCCACTAACAAGATAGTGGGCTAGGTGTTGGCTTATAGTGGAGACATCAAGCCCACTTAGATAGTGGATTTTGAGGTGTTGGGTTTTTATGAATTTGTTTCATGCAATTGTTGCATGGCTTTTTTCTATAAATTTGGGTTTTCAAATTGGATGAAAAACTTTTTCAATTTCTGCAAAATTTAGTTTCTAAAATTGGGCTGAAAAAATAAAAACCCAACCCAAAAAATCCATCTCCTATTTTCATCTTTTTCTCTCTCTCGGTTTCTTCATCCATCGGTTCCCACAATCCGGTTCTAAGTCCAGAGGATAGTAGGTCAGCTCTAGTGGAGATGAAAGCGTTTCGGGAGCTTCAAAGGTAATTTTTCCAGAAAAACCCAAATTAATTAATTTAGGGTTGCATGCTATTTTCCTTTTAATTAGAAGCAATTAGAGTGTAATTAGTTCCTTATTCCGCTGTGTATGTCTCGTGTTCCATCACAGATGATAACCTTGGGTGTTAGTTTATTGGTTTGTGGGTTTAATGCTACTAAATGTCGAATAAAACATCTCATATTTTATTAAATAAATTAAATGTTTATATAATACAATTACAAACTACAGGACCCTATGAGATTTAGGGCATTGACCCCAACAAAAATTCCCTTCTCCCTTACCAAAATTAAGTAAGGAAATCCCACACCTTTGCCTCGTATTCTGACCTTGAGGATAGCAAGGAAGACACTTGTGGTGGTGTCTAGTGTTAGTGTTTTTTAGTTACTGTGTCCGAGAGGATGGGAAGAGATCGTGTTCACCAGAGAGGAATTCATGAAGAAAGAAATCTTTAAGGGTAAGCCTTCTATTTTCCTTTTTCTCTCTTGGAATTAAGAAAGAATGCTTAAGCTTTAATATATTGTTTATCCTCTCTATAATATACTTCTTTTTATTTTAGTTGTTCCATAATTAAATTCATCGATACAAGTGATCACTTGCTTCCGCTGCAAGAATTTGATTTCTTCACTTAGGCTCTCCCTAATTATGCTAATATTAGTGTTAAACACTTCAGTTGTGAAACCCAGATTTTCATTATTCCTACTTAAGCTGGTGTTAAAAGGAATTAACTAAGTGAAAGTTAAATCCTATATTGAAGAGAAGGAAATTTCTAAGTGTTGAATAGATTTTCCTTGAGTAGTTTTGAGTTAAGTTTTAATTGATGAAATTTGGCTAAGTGTAAGGTCAACGGGACCCATGCGTTAAGAGTTAGGAGACATTAATGCATAAGTTGAAAAGGCAACCATGCGTTTGTAAGGTTGGACGCATGATTGGCCAAAGTATTGGCAAGAGGCATTGCCAAGAGTAACCATGCGATGTCACACGGTGATGCATTGCATCGATGCTATGTGGCCGAAGGAATGCGTTGGTACATTGCGGTGATGCGAGGGCATGCGGTGATGCGATGGTATGTCGCGATGGATGCGTTGGACGCAGCAGTGCTATGCAATGATAAGCAGCGATGGATGTGATGGATGCAGCAGTGCAATACTATGCGTTGGTGATGCACAATGCGTTGGTGATGTGCTATGCGTTGGTGATGCATGATGACATGCAGAAATGCATGTCATCTTAGGCTTTTTACTTATATTTATGAAGGTTGTAAGGCAGAATATGCATCGATCATGATAGGAATTCACAAGAATATGAGCTTGCATTGATCAGCATGTTGAATCTCAGCTAACCCGTTATTTTGCGTTAATTATGCATTCAATGTTCTATTTTTGTAGCCAATGCAGGAAATGAACGCAAACGCGGAAACCGGACCATCGCATAGACAGCCGCATGCAGAGAAACACTCCAGCGCAAGGCAAATGCATGGATGTTGCAGTAATCAGTCGTATGTGTCCATCGCATGCGAGTTGCGCTCGTCAAGCGAATGCGGTCATCATGTAAATGGTATGCGGTGATACGAGGGCATGCGGTGATGCGATAGTATGCCACAATGGATACGATGGACGCGATGGACGTGACAGTGCTATGCGATGATAAGTAGCGATGGATGCGATGGATGCGGCAGTGCAATACTATGCGTTGGTGATGCACTATGCATTAGTGATGTGCTATGCTATGCGTTGGTGATGTGCTATGCGTTTGTGATGTGCTATGCGTTGGTGGTGTTATGCGTTGGTGATGCACTATGCGTTGGTGATGTGCTATGCATTGGTGATGTGTTATGCGTTGGTGATGTGCTAAGCGTTGGACATCCGAGGGCATGTGGGCACATAGGACAAGGCTAGTAGTATGCATTGAAGGAGTGTTGGTCATTATCCTAGTTGAATGCATATGAAGTTGGATGAACGCATATGAAGGATGAACGCATATGAAGGATGGACGCATTCAACGACATCATCTGAACATGTGGCTTGTTAGGAGGAATTATTAAGCCTTAAGTAAAAGAGGTGGATGCATAAGAAGACATGCAAAGTCGAGGGCTATGCGTTGGTAAAAAGAGAGCAAGACACCTTGGGTTGCGCTGATGCAAGATTGCATTGATAGTGTGGGGAAGAGACACTTGGACATGCGGCCAAGTAGGAGCTATCGGCCTTAGAGAAATGTTGGACGCATATAAATAGGGCCAAGGACTTCAGATGAGAACTCAAATTCTCTTCAAATGACATAAAGAAGAGTGTATTAGGAGGAGACTATGCGTTGGTAGCAAGACCATGCATTGGTCAAGAGGTTCCAAGAGGGGAGATGCTGTCGGACAAAAAAGACAGGAAATAGCATCAACTTGGGACGAAGAGTTCTCCCAGAATACTCATGCGTTTTATGTGATTCAAAAGCCATCTGAAATCTATGAGAGTCTAGGTTTTAGGATAGGGCTTCCGGAGAAGAAACTCCAAGGAATCGGGCTGGAAAATGAAGAAAAGACAAAAGGGTCGAGTTGTTAGGTAAGCTAGGCCAGTCTTGATGTTTTGATGTTTCCGGACAAACCACCAGGATTTATGAGCTAATATTTTGAGGTAAACTTCCTGAGATATTTTAGATAATATTTGTAGAAGTAAGTAACTCAAGATAAAGCCTAGAACTATGAGTAGTCTAAGCTTTAATTGGAATCTGGAATTTAGGGTTCAAAAGAGGATCCCAGGAAGATCAAGGAACTTCTAGAGATAAAGGTTCCTAAACGACCAAGGTGAATGGTACTTTCCTTTTAAGTCTTAAAGCATATATTTTAGATTAAATTGTATATGCTTAGGTTATGAATGAGTATCTAGCATGAGAATGAGATTATGTGTTCGAGATGGTCAGAGGGTCAATAGACCTAATGCCTGAGCCTATAAGCAAAACCTCATGGGATGGTCAGGGGACCAAGAGGTATAGTTCCTGAGCCTGTGGGAGGATCCTTGTATGGGATGGTCAGAGGGCCGATGGGCCTAGCTTCTGAGCCCATGAGTAGGGAGCTATGTGCACATAAGAGACAAAGGAAACGTAAAGAGTAAGCGTTGTATTAGTATCAGTTATCTATCTACCATGTGTGTAGGTAGACAACATACTTATTCTAAGTAGTTATCAGTTTAGCTATCTACCATGCGCGTAGATAGAGTTAAGATCAGACTCATTCAAGGCTGAGGTTTGAGTGAAACCTCGTATCTATGATATACTTGTTATTTATGAGTTGAAATAGACTCTAGAAGATTCTTACCACTCACTTAGCTTTTTGAAGCTCATTCTGTTATTACATGTTTTCTTCCCAGGTAGCGGAAGGTGAGGAGTTCCAAGGTGCTGCTAAGGTCGAGGTCTACCACAAGCCACAGTTACACTTCCAAAGGGTTTTAAAGAGTTGTGTTGTAAACTTTGTTTTTAAGTCTTGGAGTTGTATAAACTTTACATTGTTGTAATAAAATGGGCCTACTTAATCAGTTGTTGTTTGCCTCCTTGACTTAATCAGTTGGTTGTTGAATTTGTTCATTGGTATCAAAGTCGTTTCCGCAAGAGTTATTAGGCAGTAAGTGTCAACCAAAGGGTTGATAACTACTACAGTCATGTCCTTTCCTAGGCTCAGAGAGTAGTCTTGGGCGAGGCGTGATAGCTTGGTATTAGAGCATAAGTTTCTAGGATAATTGAGGAATTAGTCTATACCAGCTTAGTAACAAAGTATAAGTTTCTGGGAAAGTTGAAGGGTGAGTTTATACTAGTTTGGTATCAAAGCATATGTTCTTGGAAACCAGAGGGTTGAGTTAGAAAATATGAGGTTTGAGTTTAGTAAAACCAGAGGGAAGTGTGGTAGAGTAAAGGTTTAAAGAGAAACCTAAGAAATTAGTCAAAGTGAGACTAAGAGGAATGGCAGAAGTGGCATGACCTAGTAGGCAACCGGAGCTGGAACTCACAACGCTACCTGAAGATCTATCGAAGAAGGTGATGACATGCAGATATGCATGTCATCTTAGGCCTTTTACTTAGAATTATGAAGGTTGTTAGGCAGAATATGCGCCGATCATGCTAGGACATTATGAGAAAAAGTGTTTGCGTCGACAGCATATCGAATCTCAACTAACCCATTACTTTACGTTAGTTATGCATTCAATGTTCTATTTTTGTAGCCAATGCAGGAAATGAATGTAAACGTGGAAACCAGACCTTTATTAGATGACCGCATGCGGAGAAACACTCCATCGCAAGGAAAACGCATCGATCAACGCATGAATGTTGCGATAATTAGTTGTATGCGTCCATCGCATGGGAGTTGCGCTCGTCAAGCGATTACGGTCATCATGTAGAGTTGCGGTGTTAAGTGAATGCGACCATTGAATGACTGCAGCTATGCAACAACGCATTCTAAAGGGATCAACGCAAGGTAGACGGAATGAACACATCAACGCATCTACCTCGAGAAAATCCAAAGTTGATGTTGACATTTCACCTACCACGCCGTTAGTGGCAGAGGTTCAAAAAAGGACAAATGCGCAGAACGTCAGACTTAGAGTAGTCCAATTAATGCTATCGATAATCCAAGCTCTATAAATAGAAGCCGATGAGCTAAAATTCATTGGATCCAAGGTTTTCGCCTAAGTTTCGCCTATGGCAGATCCTTGCGATCCAGACAAACGCATGAGAAGACGGCTGAAAGTTCTTCACCTGCTTCATCCATTCCCAGTGACAACCGAAGCCTTCAACCACAGTTAGATCTCGAGAGAGTCAGCTTCTCCGCCCATCCATGGCACCATCGGCAGCCTTGACGTACATCCACTGGGAGCAAATCTTTGCTTCCAGCCAGTCATTTCTTTTCCTTTCTTTTTCTATATTGTATTGTATGACATTTGGAATTAAGGGATTAATACAATTATTTTCAATGCATTTCTGTGTTCCTTCGACTCCATCTCCATCTTCTTGCTTAGCATCTTTACTTTCATTGGAACACTTAGTGAGATTGCTTGGGTATTGCATACTTAGTCATGTGGATTAGGAATATGAAGCATGTAGCATCCAATCGAGAGGTGTGCGTTGTGCAAGTATGTGAGTAATCTTATTTGCTTAGTGTGAAGCTACTGCAACGCCTGTCTATGGGCTAAAACATTGCTTGTCTATGAGTAGAGTCAGCAACAATCAACTGCCCGAGAAGGTAAGTGGTTGGACGCATTAAGCAAGGTATGCATTGTTCACTAGGGATAGTAACAATCTTAGGTCAGCGAAGTTTATGCGATTGTCTTGTATTATGTATGCTTCATTCGTCCATTAGGGATACTCGGGAGGGTAGTCTAAGGACAGGATCTAAGCATGGGAAGGTTAGGTCAGAATCTAGGCTTGGGAGAGCCAGATTAGAACACATAATACAAGAGATAGGTGCTTAGGAATGAGCACTATTTGTTATTAATGCATCGCATGCATCCTAGAGATAGGATAAGATTGAATACGGTCATCTTGCTTTCATGCATTCTGCATCATCGCATAGGACAAGAGTAGAGACTTAGGAATAAGTTCTATGACACTTTGTGTTCAACACATGCGTCCTAGAATTAGGAGCACTGCATTTCCATTGGAAAATGACTTGCCGTGTATGGTTGTAGCAAGATTGCATGGATTGCATTGAATAGGGTTGCCCTTGTGATCACTCTTAAGTTTTGCAATGAAAACATCTCCGCATTTTATCCATTTTTCCCATTCATACATTTCATGTCAAGGTTTATCGCATCTCTACCTTTCATGCATATTCTCATTGCATTATCTGATAGATAGAAGTAGGAGTAGGATTAACTTAACAACATCCCCTCCATTCTTTTATTCAACCGCCGCAAGCACAATCATCGCAAACATATAGTACAAGTCCCTATGTTCAACCTCGAATTACCCGAGAAACTTGCGTTCATGTTATACTTGGAGTGAATGCAAGAAAACGTGTGGGAGGACGCATGGTCATCGCATACATTCGTTAATGCAATTTTCATTCCAACGCATGACAATCGACGCATGACTATCAATGCATATCTTAGGAACGTGCATCACATATGCATCCACGGGATTTGGTTGTCAAGTAAAAATTGACTTCCAATTTCCGCCCATCAGAAGGTAAATGTGAATTTAAGTTATTCTCATTTAGTATTTAAGATAGTAATGATTATGTTATAGATAGTTGGTTCAACATCTAGCTTAGAGATGGTTAGGTGAGGTATTGTTGGACAAACTAAGAAAGTTGATATTATTGTAACGCAATGGAAGCGTGGTAATAGTGATGGAACACGAGACATACGCAGCAGAAAAATGACCTAATTACACTCTAATTGCTTTTAATTTAAAGGAAAAACACATGCAATTTGAAGGAAAAAAATAGTAATTAACTTACCTTTAAAGCTCCCGAAAACCGCTTTTCCTTGCTGAATCTTAACCAACTCTTCCGGACCACCACTAGAGTTGACCTACTATCCTCTGGACTCAGAACCGGATTGTGAGACCCAGTGGATGAAGAAAACAAGAGAGAGAAAGAGATGGAAAAGAAGATGGAATTTGGGTAGGGTTTGTGTTTTTCTTCAGCTCAATTTTAGAAAACAATTTGGCAAAATTGGCAAAACTTTTTTAACCGAATTGAAAAGCCCAATTTATAGAAGAAAGCCATGCAACATTTGCATGAAACAAATCCATTAAAACCCAACAGCTATAATCCACTATCTTAGTGGGCTTAATGTCTCCACTATAAGCCAACACCTAGCCCACTATTTTGTTAGTGGAATTATCCAGCAAAAGTTTGGATTTTCCCACTAACTTTAGTCAAGGGCAAAATAGTCATTTGGTCAAAGTCAAACTTTGACCAAAAAGTCAACATTTTGACTTTTTATTATTTTTTTCGTGTTGACTAATTTTGACCTCCTGAGTATGAATCCACATTCATTTTCTCGAAATTCAAATCACATTTGAATATAAGGTTGGTCAAAGTTTGACTTTTCAAAGTCAAAGTCAACTCTTTGACTTTTTACATCTTTGACCATTTCCATTATTTCCGAGCTTCCGAATATGAACGTATTCATATACTTGATATTCACATTTAAATATTATAGTTGTATCTTTAAACTAAAAACCGACTCCCTATAAACTGAATCCCTCTCGGGCCAAGGAGAGGGTGGGGCCCCTTGTTCAAGACCTGGATTCAGTACTAAAGGGAACAACCTATCTACTATCCCTATAACAGGTAGAAGTGAATTCCGTCTTGCACCCTATGTTCCCAGCTATCCATCCGATCTTACCCTTGAAATGGGAGGCTTATTGGGCCAGCGATGATGAACTGCCCTCACCTATGCAGATCTAAGGATAATTTTGAGTGAACAGGAGTTCATAGTTAGCTCAGGATTAAGATTAAGTTACCTAGGTCATCAAGTAACGAAATAGTCAGTTTTATACATAAAACGACATTTAGAACGTAAAAGTGACTATTTCATGATTCAGTCTTATGCAAACTCTTTACATAGGATGCCCCCACTAACATATCTTTATATGAACGATTCAGGATCACATCGTTTGTACCAACTACAAAGTGGGTCGCATCCATAGTGTCCCCAGAATAAGGCGCCCAACCTTATTCATATATTATAGACTATTTTGGCTATATATTTGAACTTTATCCACCTTTATGTCACGACATAAAGTTTCAAACTACATTAAATAGCCTCCGGACCTTAATTTATTGGATTCAAGATTACAATTTCAATAACAACTTTATCGAAAAACAAAACAGAATATGTTAATTAATTTACAAACTATGAGTTTTAGGACATAAAATCCAACAAATAGACAAGGTTATAAGAGTTTGCAACAGTGGTTGTTGTGAAACCTTAAACTGGAGTTAGTTCGAGTAAATTTCAAGGACAAAATTTTCTTAAGGGGGAAGTAAATGTGAAACCCAGATTTCCATTATTTCTACTTAAGTAGGTGTTAAAAGGAATTAACTAAGTGAAAGTTAAATCCTATGTTGAAGATAAGGAAATTTCTAAGTGTTGAATAGATTTTCCTTGAGTAGTTTTGAGTTAAGCTTTAATTGATGAAATTTGGCTAAGTGTAAGGTCAAAAGGACCCATGCATTAAGAGTTAGGAGATATTAACACATAAGTTGAAAAGGCAACCATGCGTTTGTAAGGTTGGACACATGATTGGCTGAAGTATTGGCAAGAGGCATTGCCAAGAGTAACCATGCGGTGTCACACAATGATGGTTGCATTGATGCTATGTGGCCGAAGGAATGCGTTGGTACATTGCGGTGATGCGAGGGCATGCGATGGTATGCCGCGATGGATGCGATGGACGCGGCAGTGCTATGCGATGATAAGCAGCGATGGATGCGATGGATGCGGTAGTGCAATACTATGCATTGGTGATGCACAATGCGTTCGTGATGTGCTATGCGTTGGTGATGTGCTATGCGTTGGTAATGCATGATGATATGCAGAAATGCATGTCATCTTAGGCCTTTTACTTATATTTATGAAGGTTGTAAGGCAGAATATGCATCGATCATGATAGGAATTCACAAGAATATGAGCTTGCATCGATCAGCATGTCGAATCTCAGCTAACCCGTTATTTTGCGTTAATTATGCATTCAATGTTCTATTTTTGTAGCCAATGCAGGAAATGAACGCAAACACGGAAACTGGACCATCGCAAAGATGACCACATATGGAGAAACACTCCATTGCAAGGCAAACGCACCAATCAACGCATGGATGTTGTGGTAATCAGCTGTGTGCGTCCATCGCATGGGAGTTGCGCTCGTTAAGCGAATGCGGTCATCATGTAGAGTTGCGGTATTAAACGAATGCGGCCATTGAATGATTGCGGCTACGTGACAATGCATTCTAATGGGATCAACGCAAGGTAGATGGAATGAACGCATCAACGCATCTACCTCGAGAAAATCCAAAGTTGATGTTGACATTTCACCTACCACGCCGTTAGTGGCAGAGGTTCATAAAGGACTAATGTGCCAAACGTCAAATTCAGAGCAGTCCAATTAATGTTGTCGGTGACCCAAGCTCTATAAATAGAAGCTGATGAGCTGAAATTCATTTTATCCAAGGTTTTCGCCTAAGGTTCACCTATGGCAGATCCTTGCAATCCAGACAAACGTGTGAGAAGAAGGTTGAGAGTTCTTCACCACCTTCATCCATTTTGAGTGACGACCGGAGCCCTAGACCGGAGTTAAATCTCGAGAGAGTCAGCTCCTTCGCCCATCCATGGCACGACCGATAGCTTTGATGCACATCCGCTGTAAGCAAATCTTTGCTTCTAGCCGGTCATCTTTTTTCCTTTCTTTTCTCATACTGTATTGTATAACATTTTGGAATTAAGAAATCAATACAATCTGTTTTCAATGCATTTCTCTATTTCTTCGACTCCATCTCCATCTTCTTGCTTAGCATTTTTACTTTCATTACAACACTTAGTGGGATTGCTTGGGTATTGCATACTTAGTCATGTGGATTAGGGATATGAAGCATGTAGCAAACTACCGAGAGGTATGCGTTGCGCGAGTATGTGAGTAATCTTATTTGCTTAGTGTGAAGCTGTTGCAACGTCTATCTATAGGCTAACGCATTGCTTGTCTATGAGTGAAGTCAGCAACAATTAACTACCCGGGAGGGTAAGTGGTTGAACGCATTAAGTAAGGTATGCGTTGTTCACTAGAGATAGTAACAACCGTAGGTCAGCGAAGTTTATGCGATTGTCTTGCATTATGTATGCTTCATTCGTCCATTAGGGATACTCAGGAGGGTAGTCTAAGGACAGGATCTAGGCTTGGGAAGGTCAGGTCAGAATCTAGGCTTGGGAGAGCCAGATTAGAATGCATAATACAAGAGATAAGCTCTGTTTGTCAACACTGCATCGCATGCACCCTGGGAATAGGAATGATGTTATGTGGTCGCCTTGTTTGTGTATCATTGCATAAACAAGAATTAGAGGCTTATGTGTAGGCCCTATAGACACCTCTGCACATACATCGCATCCGTTCTAGCATTAGAAGCCATAACATTCGCACCGAGAGTTGGTTTACTATTGTATGAGTGTTGCATGATCGCATTAGATTGCGTTGACTAGGGTTGTCCTTGCGATCACTCTTAAGTTTTGCAATGAAAACATCTCTACATTTTATCTATTTTCCCACACATTTATTTCATGTCAAGGTTTGTCGCATCTCTACCTTTCATGCATATTCTCATTGCGTTGTCTGATAGATAGGAGTAGGAGTAGGATTAACATAGCAATATCCCCTCCATTATTTTATTTAAACCGCCGCATGCACATCACCATAAACATATAGCTACAAGTCCCTATGTTCGACCTCGAATTACTCAAGAAACTTGCATTCATGTTATACTTGTTGTGAACGCAAGAAAACTTGTGATAGGATGCATGGTCATCGCATACATTCGTTAACACAATTTTCATTCCAACGCATGACCATCGATGCATGACCATCGATGCATATCTTAGGAACATGCATCACATACAGCGTCCAAGGGAAGTTGGTTTTGGAGTAAAATTTACTTCTAATTTCCCCCCATCAATGCACTATGCGTTGGTGATGTGTTATGCTGGTGTTGTGCTATGCGTTGGTGATGAACTATGCGTTGGTGATGTGCTATGCGTTGGTGATGTGCTAAGCGTTGGACATCCAAGGGCACGTGGGCGCATAGGACAAGGCTAGTAGTATGTGTTGAAAGAGTGTTGGTCATTATCCTAGTTGAACGCATATGAAGATGGGTGAACGCATATGAAGGATGAATGCATATGAAGGATGGACGCATTCAGCGACGTCATCCGAACATGTGGCTTGTTAGGAGGAATTCTTAAGCCTTAAGTAAAAGAGGTGGATGCATAAGAAGGCCTGAAAAGTCGAGGGCTATGCGTTGGTCAAAGGGGAGCAAGACACCTTGGGTTGCACTGATGCAAGATTGCATTGATAGTGTGGGGAAGAGACACTTGGACATGCGGTAAAGTAAGAGGTGTCGGTCTTAGAGAAATCTTGGACGCATATAAATAGGTCCAAGGACATCAGATGAGAATTCAAATTCTCTTAAAAGGACATAAAGAAGAGTGTATTGGGAGGAGACTATGCATTGGAAGCAAGACCATGCATTGGTCAAGAGGTTCCAAGAGGAGAGATGTTGTCAGACAGAAAGGTTAGGAAATAGCATCAACTTGGGATGAGGAGTTCTCCCAGAATACTCTGGTGTTTCATGTGATTCCAAAGCCATATGAAAGCTATGAGAGTCTAGTTTTCAGGGTAGGGCTTCTGGAGGAAGCTCCAAGGAATCGGGCTGGAGAATGAGGAAAAGACAGAAGGGTCGAGCTGTCGGGTAAGCTGGGCCAGTCTTGATGTTTTGATGTTTTCGGCCAAACCACAAGAATTTAAGAGCTAAGATTTTGAGGTAAGCTTCGTGAGACATTTTAGAGAATATTTTTAGAAGTAAGTAACTCGAGATAAAGCCAAAAACTATGAGTAGTCTGAGCTTTAAATTGAATCTGGGATTTAGGATTCAAAAGAGGATCCCGGGAAGATCAAGGAACTTCTAGAGAGAAAGGTTCCTAAACGATCAAGGTGAGTGGTACTTTCCTTTAAGTCTTAAAGTATATCGTTTAGAGTAAATTGTATATGCTTAGGTTATGAATGAATATCTAACATGAGAATGAGATTATGTGATCGGGATGGTCAGGGGGTCAATAGACCTAGTGCCTGAGCCTGTAAGCAAAACCTCACGGGATGGTCAGGGGATCGAAAGGTCTAGTTCCTGAGCCTGTGGGAGGATCCTTGTATGGGATGGTCAGAGGGCCGATAGCCTAGCTTCTGAGCCCATGAGCGGGGAGCTATGTGCACATAGGTGACAAAGGAAACGTAAAGAGTAATCGTTGTATTTAGTAACAGTTATCTATCTATCGTGTGTGTAGGTAGACAACATACTCATTCTAAGTATTTATCAGTTTAGCTATCCACCGTGCACGTAGATAGAGTTGAGATCAGACTCATTCAAGGCTGAGGTTTGAGTGTAACCTCGTATCTATGATATGCTTGTTATTTATGAGTTGAAATAGACTCTGGAAGTTTCTTACCACTCACTGAGATTTGTGAAGCTCATTCTGTTATTACATGTTTTCTTCCCAGGTAGCAGAAGATGAGAAGTTCCAGGGTGCTGCTAAGGTCAAGGTCTACCATAAGCCTCAGTTACACCTTCAGAAGGTTTTAAAGAGTTCTGTTGTAAACTTTGTTGTTAAGTCTTGGAGTTGTATAAACTTTACATTGTTGTAATAAAATGGGCCTACTTAATTAGTTGTTGTTTGCCTCCTTGACTTAATCAGTTATTTGTTGAATTTGTTCATTAGTATCATAGTTATTTCCGCAAGAGTTATTAGGTAGTAAGTGTCAACCAAAGGGTTGATAACTATTGCAGTCATGTCCTTTCCTAGGCTCAGAGAGTATTCTAGGGTGGGGCGTGACATCGGTTCCCCTCAGTGTTTGAGACTCTCTCTCTATTGATGTTATCTTTCCTTCGTTAAGTGAATGACCTTCACTGAGCTGACTTAGGTACATCCTAAGTTGGAGAACTTCTTCATGTGTAGTGAAGTCTTAGTCTCCTCCTAAGATCGAGAATCCCTTCTCAAGAATAAAGCCTTAGGCTCTTCCTAAGATTGTGAATTTCTTCTTGCACGGAAAGCCTTAACACTGATTTGCAAAGTGAAATATAGAACAAAGGACAACACAAGATTGACGTTACAACTTTTCTGGTCACCCATAAAACAAAAGCTTCAAGTGTATTCAAAATAAAATTTGCAACCCTAGAAAATATCAATACTTGCAAATAATAAGGCACACTAGCAAAGGAAAATATTCTCAAAAGAATTTTTCATACCATAAGGAAAGAAAGAATCCATATAAAGTAACTATGCAATATTTTTCAAGTAAGGAACAAATAATGTACAGGAAATTGATTTTTTTTTACATCTTCTGTGGCAACCACAATATGTTAGGTCAAAAATTTTGTTTGCCCACAACCCCTCACTAAACAAATGAAATTTATAATTCACCGAACCAACTACTTATACTACTAAGTAGCACAAGCGGAAAGTCCCAGATCGAACCACAGCGAGCCTAATATAGAACTTCTCTAAGGTAAATCAGTCTATGGAAAGTAGTACAAATAGGGGTTTTGTAGTTCGATTTGATAGGGAAAAAAATGTGAGAATGTAAATTGCAGAAAATTAAAGTGCAAGAAAGTAAAAGTGTAGGAAAAGTAAAGAAACGCCTAGCTCAGGACTTAGGATCTACCCAATGTTCAATTGATCATAGGATTACTAAGGATTATCTCTCTTGATTTAATGTGTTTAGTCAACTTGCCCAGATAGCCATGGCAAGCACCCTAATTACTAATTGGTCACTTAACCAAAACAAATGCTTGATTTATTGGGTTCAAGCGTCCATATAAATCTTACATCTATCTTAACTACATCTTAATTAGTCTATAGAAGTTTAGCAGGTTCTTACCAAGACAACTAATAAATGGAAAGGCATAGATACTAATCGATTATTTTCTTCCTTTTGACCTAATTGCTTCGTTAGAGCTTCAATTTGGTCTGTTTGAACTCCGTTAGTTCCCCAACGCTAAGTTTTACCTCTTAAGTGCTTCATACATATAAAATAACATCTTTAAGACATTACTTGGTTTATCCTTCTTCAATTCATAGCTGATGCTCTGGAGCTCCGTTTTGACTCATTTTCATCCTATTTCGACTTGATGGTCTGTATTGTTTCCTAATTGCCCAAGTACCAACAAAATAGCATAATAAACATGTAAAATCCATGAACGAGCCTGAAGTAAGTAAGAAAAAATAATACTTTTGTGGTGCTATCACAATACTACCGAAAACATCACCCTTAAACAAATATGCAATCAATAACAAAACTCTAACAATCTATAACGTTGAACTGTTATTATTCTCTCATAAAAATAGTCAGGTTAATATTGGAAGTTGTCAATAACTTTGCTTAATGCCATATTTTCTAATTTGATTTTAAGAAATTAGTAATCAATTTAAATTACATGAGAAAAGATTGTTTTTGAAAGAAAATAATTCAGATAATAGTTTCTAGACTTAAATATGTCATTGGTACAATAATTCAAAGAAACCCTAGCATTATTTAATGTGAAATAGTTAATGGAATCAAAACTTTAGGATGCTTTAATCTCTAGAAATTTCAACTTTGTCTTCTATTTTTAGAAAATTAAAACAACAATTAGTTTTCTAATCCTTAAATAAAGTAGAAGAAATTATTGAATAGCTAAATTAAATCATAAATCAAATCTCATTAGGATGATACTCAGTCTCTAAGACTGTTTTACTTTACTATGACTTGATATGTGCACTTGCGTGTATCAAGTTTTTAGCGTCATTGGCGGGATAAAAAGAACAATTTCATTTACTATTTAAAGAATTGGATAAAATTTAATTTAAGGTGTACTTTATTTTTCTTTTTGTTTAAGATTGATTGGCTATTTATTAGTGCATGCCACGTGACATATCAACCTTTTTCCATTTGACCCTGAGATTGATGGGACTTTAATTTCAGGAGGAATCTAAAAGTTAAATGAAAGTTATTCGTTGAGATGGAAAAAGAAGTAGCTCCAAAAGCAATCAGGAAGTATTTCTCACCAACTCTCCCAATGGCTTGCCCTGAAATCATAAACACACCTATTAATGTTAACAATTTCGATTTGGAACTGGGATTTATCTAGATAGCGAGGGACAATGCTTTTGGAAGACATCCTATTGATGACCCTCACAAGCATCTGAGATCTTTTATTGAAATATACCGAACGATAAAGATGAATGAGATTTTGAATGATGCAATTAAAGTAAGAATATTCCCTTTTTCTTTGCACAACCATGCTAAAGATTGTTGGAGACTATTCCATCAAAAAGTATCACTACATAGGACGAGTTAACATAAGTTTTCTTTAATAAATTCTTCCCACCAGCTAAGAGTTAGATCAAAGATTGTCACATTCAGTCAACACTTAATGAGCAATTGTTTAAAGTCGGGGAAAGGTATATAAATCTTCGTAGGAGGTGTCCAAAACATGGATACCATGATTGGCTACACATCCAATTGTTTTATAATGGATTATCTAGTAATACAAAAATCGTTTTGGATTCTGCTTCATAATGGGCAGAAATGCACGTTATCATAGTGCTAAGTTCTTAAACAATATTGGATTGTATTGATAAAACATGTTAAATTGCGTCCATCAAGCATCAATTTCGTAACATTGCAGTTGCATGCGTTCATTGCATAGCAACAGTTGATTTTAGTGTTTTTATGTATAATATGCATTGACACAATGCAATAATTGCGATCATAGGAAATCATTGGTTGAGTGCAACTTCACCGCAAGGCTTTGCGATGATCGTGTTCCCAAATATTCGTCCAAGAAGGATCGCCGCAACTTGGTCAATGCAACATGGTGGCGCATCTAGGTGAAAGGCTAATTAATCGCGATGGGACAGAAAGCTGATGACAGTCGAATCCGAATTAACATGAAAACTGGTAACGATCACAAGTACATTCAGCTTTTCCGTGACAATTATTCGGCGCATCAGTTAGGAATTAAAGCCGTCCCATCTGTACAATCATGAGAGAGAAGCCGCCTTTCACCCTGGATGCTCTATAAATACCAAAGGCAACCTTCAGAAGAAGGGTTAACCAGTTCAGCAGTTAGAGATTTCATACTTCAGATCGCTCGTCTTTGTGCATAGTTTTCCTTTCATTTTAAGGCGGGGCAAGAGAAGAGTGGTGACGCCAAAGATCGCTCAGGGAAACTCGAGAGAGAACCTTGAGGCGAAGAAGCAGAGAGCGGGCCGACTCTCGCGAGAGCGAGATTATCTTTTGAGCACGAGTAGAAATCAGTGTAAAAGCCTGGGTAGCAAGAGATTGCTCTCAGGCCCTTTATTCTATACTTGCATTGTTATTTTGTAGTTCATCTTCATATTTACACAATGGAAGTTCTATTTCTACATCTGTTCACTCTCTTGGCACGCATGAGTAGCTAAACTAGTCAAATGGGTTGAGAAAAACTAAGCTAACATGACCTAGGAAGTTCATTGCTTGCGATTGTCTTGTTTTATGTTGTGTCAAATATCCTTTAGAGCTACTCGAGAGAGAGTCTAAAGAAAGAACCTAATGATTCGAGAGAGCTAGGTTAGAATCTAGACTTGAGAGAGCAAGATTAGAACTGCATAAACAAGAGATAGGGACTTAGAGATAAGCTCTGTTTGTCAACCTACATCGCATGCATTCTAGAGATAGGAATGATATTATGTGGCCACCTTATTTGTGTGTGTGTCATTTCGTCATCGCATAAATAAGAATAGAGGCTTATTTGTAGGTCCTATAGACTTAACGCATATATCGAATGCGCTCTAGCCTTAGAAGCCGTGGCATTTGCACTGAGAGGTGGTTTACTATTGTATGCATGTTCCATGATTGCATAGCATGAATGCATCCTAGAAAGTGTTAGCCAAAACTTTTCTCAACCCGTTCACCGCATACTCATCACATTTCCTGTTTATCAACTCTTTTCGAACTCCGCCGCATTTGTTTATTTTTCATCAATGCAAAAAACAATCCCAACACTTTATTTATTTTTTCTGTTACCGCAAAATCTTCATAAAAATTACCAATGCAACCTGTTTTCACAAGTCCCTGAGTTCGACCCTGGACTTACTAGGAAACTCAGTGGAATTTACACTTGGATTCCAGTGAGGAAACTTGAGTGCACAATGCAATTTCACCATCACATATTGACAGACATAGGTTGTATGGTTCTAAATAAGCACATGAACAGTGATGAATGATGTAAATGGGATGGGGATGATGTGTTATGCTTATTCAAACTTTATGTGATACTACTTCTAGATGTATGCGTTATTAATGAAATGTTGGTAGTATGTTATGCGTTGTCACAAGTTTCCTTATGATGAAACAAAGTATAATTCCACCATAAGTTTCTCGGAGTGATTTGAGGTCGAACACAAGGATTGCGTAGTTAATGCGTTACGTTCGTGATATATGCGACCAGGGGATTTTCAATTAATAAAAAGTGTGTGTACAGGTATCTAAAATTGCGGTAATGTAAAATATTGCGGTAAAATAAAGTTGCGATAATAAAATAAAAGTGCATAAAAGTAAACCTAAGCTATTATGATACAAGATACAGGATACTGATACATGATACTGAGGTTGAGACTGACTGTGAAGATTACACAAAAGGTCGTGTTATGCGGTGGCAAGTTTTTATGTATGAAACAGAAATAGAAAGGGTAATTAATATAAACATCATAAGTTTATTAATTGCATTAAAGATATAATTACGGTTCCGCTTTCCCTTGGCGTACACCTCTCGATGATCGGTAGTGTTCCCACATCTCTGTGGTGAAATAGGGATGAATGTAATGAACGCAAGGTTGCTTCCATCTCAGGAAGTACTTTTCACTTTAGTTAACGCATTCTTCCAAACTTCTCTCGACAGGAGGAATGGCATCTTTACTTTTGCTCTCACAGTGAAACTATCGTCTAGCATGCTTTAGCTAAACATATTTATTTCCTTAACCCAGATTAATTTACTCGTTAGATTCATGCTAATTACCAAGGGATTAAGAAAACATCATGGAGAAAGCGATTAATGGAGGAACGGAAATAGACAGAAAGATGGAGATGAAAATGATCATGACATTCAATACTAATATTTAGCGTCTAATACATGGTGGGAATGATGGACTAAGAAGATGAATACAATTGATGATAAAGAGATAGAAACAAATACAGAAAAGAGCCAACGTCTTGACACAGATCTGGATGGTGGATTTGCTTGCCGGCGGATGGAGTGGATGAAGAGAAGAGCTTCCCTCTCAGGCTTGCTCGTCCGGTAGAAGTGACCTTGGTACAGAGCTTCCACGGCGGGGATTGAAAGGATTTTCCCTGAGACTCACCTCTCAGCCTTGTCTCTTAAACCTTCCCGGATCTTCTCCGATCAAGCTCTTCAGACTAGTCTCTTACTCAATATACAAATAACAAAATATGCCCATATCAAGTATATTTGGCAATGGAATTTCAGAGGCTATTTATAGGTTCAGCTTTGACTCTCTACAGTGTGGATCCCACTTTATTGTTATGGCAATTCCAAAAATGGTGGAGTGAATATTCCTTCTATTACGCGATCAATCCCGTCAGAAATGCACAACGGTCAGCTGTACACGTGTTTGAATCCTCTGCAATTGCATTGCTCTTTTGCATCTTCGATCGTTTGTCCGCATGCGGTTGAGATTGCGTTGATCGCTTAGCTCTTCATCGATTATCCCATGCGCTGTCATTGCGCTGATCGTCTATTCATTTCTGAACAATCGGTGCAATACGACGTAGATGCATTGTTCTTTTTATCTTGAGCCATGAACTCATGCAGTGACTTGATTTCCTGCAAAACAGACTTGAAATATTCTCTTCTACCATCGCAGGTGTCAGTGGGTGTATTGACGACAATTTATAATTCTTGCATTTCTTTAGCTAATTTCTCTACAATTGACGCAATTTTCCTTTCTTTTGGCTACAATATCTAAATAAAGCAGCATAAATAACTTGTATTTCTATAAGTTATCACACCCCCAAATTTAGATATATGCTTGTCCTCAAGTATATCTTCTACTAAGGCAATAATGCTCAATTCTTATCCTAAATTTTGTGTCGATTGGTTGCTCTGAATGCTCCACCTAGGCACATTACTTAACATCGCAATTTTCTTATCCTTGAAAATTCATGACAAAGCCCTACTTTATTCTTCTATACTACAAATTTCTACTCAAAAATGCTTTTCTAGTTTTAAAAAGAATGTTTACCTCTTCTTATCGAAACAACTTGATGTGTTTGGATGCAGTGGTCAAACTTTGCGTCATTTATTAGAGATTGTTGATCATGGTTATACCCTTCGTTTTGGCTTGTTTCCACGGGTATCATGTGAATATCCAACTACGGCTGTGTGCCAATCTCAACTTTAACTCATGAATTTCAAAGGAGTTGTCTCTTGTTTCTTTTATTTTACTTTCTCATTTTTCTCTTTTCATATTGCATTGTTCTTGGAAACCCACCTTCGTTTTGGCTTGCTCCCACGGGTGTCATGTGAACATCCAACTACGAGCAGGCTCCTTTCACAACTTAACTCTTATCAGGTTGGGATTGTTTTTTAGGTTTTCCCTTGCGTTTTTTAGATGATGAGCACATTTTTCTTAATGACCGCATACTCTTGATCTCATCTGCTCAGACCTTCCCCACCCCCAAATTTAGAGATGTGCAAGGTCCTCATTGCGTTGTTTGGACAGAATAGACAAACACTTAGACAAAATTTCAACAATAAGGTTTGAGCAGAATTTTGAAGGATAAAAGGTAAAGCATTGTTATAGCTACAAATTAACTAAATGTTAGTTAGAAAATACAAGGTGTGGGCAATGTTCCTAAGTGTATGCATATTATACATCATGGTAGTGCAATGAATAATGCAGAATGAAAGATTAAAAATATCGCAAAGTTGACAAAGGATGATAAAGAAGAGGCATGGGCATATGGATAGAATTGTTACTTAGTTGTATTGAAAATTAACTAAGTATACAAGTAATTACAAATAACGCAATACAAAATTGCCTCTATAAAGAATCAAAGAATTTAGATAAGCATAGAAAAAAAAATAATGAATTACAGTTATCTTATGAATTTGATTCAGACAGGTGCATGATTAAAAATTACACTGCGCTTCCATTAACGCAAATACATTTTTGCTGAGGACAGGCAACAACGCTGTATTCCCGCAACACACCCCTTAACTCAACGTATTTCTAGAGGACGGGCGCACGGTATTTCTACCAGCGCATCACTCAACCTAGTGCATTTTTGCTAAGGACAGGCAAAAAACACATATGAGCACAACACACCCCTCAACGCAATGCATTTAGGTGTAATGGACGCAAAGTATATCTGTTATCGTGGAATGCACCCATATCGCGTTATATACCAAAATTTTTTCTTTTTAATTCATTGATAACGCAAGTCTAAAAGACTTTACGGTGTTCAACTTTTCATCCAGTCATTCACAGAAATTTTAAGCACATCGTTATTAATGCCTACGAATTAAAGGATCTAAACATGACATGGAAAGATACTAATGAATTAAATTGAAAGAAAATAAAGAAAGCATTAAAGGCTAATTCTAATAAGCAGTAAATAACGCAATTTAGAAAACAGTAAATGAAAGTTATAAAGAAAGCAAGTAAACATAGATAGGGATGTTGATTGGAGAAAGTTTTCAGAATTACCGCAATAGCATCCCCCGCAAGCGGTTAATCCTGCTTGCCCAAGTCAATGATATCCATGCATCGATCCACATCGCCCCCGTAATAAGGCTTAATTTGTTGACCATTGACTTTAAATGCATTGTTTCCGTCATTAGTTGTCAGTTCCACTGCGCCATGGGGAAAGATAATCTTGATCCGGAATGGCCCAGACCAGCGGAATTTCAACTTCCCTGGAAACAATCGCAAACGTGCGTTAAACAATAGTACCTGTTGACCTTCGACGAATGTCCGGTTGTTTATGCAGTCGTCATACCACTCCTTAGTTCTCTCTTTATAGATCTTGGCATTTTCATAGGCGACCCTTCGCCATTCAACCAGCTGGTTCAGTTGCAATTTTCGGACTTTCCCTGAACTTGCCAGATCAAAGTTCAGTTTCTTGCATGCCCACATCGCCTTATGTTCCAACTCGAGTGGCAGATGACAAGATTTTCTGAAGACCAAGGCATATGGGGACATGCCAATTGGCATTTTGTAGGCAGTCCTGTATGCCCACAGTGCTTCGTCGAGCTTGGGTGACCAATCCTTCCTAGAGGTACTGACTACCTTATCCAAGATAGTTTTGATCTCTCGGTTAGAAATCTCTGCCTGCCCATTAGTCTGTGGATGATAAGCGGTTGCAACTCGATGGCTGACGTTAAATTTAGTCAACAGGTTGGTGATTATGCAGTTGATGAAGTGAGAACCTTCGTCGCTGATTAGAGCCTGTGGCATTCCATATCGGGCAAAGATATTCTTCTTGAGAAACTTCGCCACTGTGGCCACATCATTCTTGGCACATGCGATGGCCTCAACCCATTTTGATACATAATCAACCGCAACCAAGATATAGTGATGACCTTCTGATGGTGGAAATGAGCCCATAAAGTCGATTCCCCATACATAAAAAAATTCGACCTCCAAGATTGACGTCAAAGGCATTTCATTTCTTTTAGACATATTCCCCATTCTCTGACATATATCGCACTGAACAACGTGGGCATGGGCATCCTTAAACAATGTTGGCCAGAAATAGCCACTCTGTAGGACCTTTGCGGCTGTCCACTACCCCCCAAAATGTCCTCTGTATAGGGACTCATGACAAAGCTCTAGAATGTGCCTGACTTCATGCTCAGGAACGTATCGACGTAAAATGTGATCAGGTCCAAGTCGATATAGGAATGGGTCGTCCCAAAAATAAAATTTGACGTCATGTCTCAGCTTCTTCTTCTATTGAAAAGTATATTCCTCTAGTACTTGGCCGCAAACGATGAAGTTCACAATGTCCGCATACCAGGGAACATTAATGCCTACTGACATCAACAGCTCATCAGGGAACCTTTCTTGAATATCCTTTTCTTTCTCCTGAACCTTGTAATTTTCCAATCTTGACAGATGATCAGCGACTTGGTTCTTGGTGCCCTTCCGGTCCTTGATTTCTAGGTCAAAATCTTGCAGGAGCAACACCCACTGTATCAGTCTCGATTTTGCATCCTTCTTTGTCATCAGATATTTGATCGTAGAGTGATCAGTGTACACCACCACGTTTGTTTCGATTAAGTATTGTCAGAATTTCTCCAGTGCAAATACCACTACGAGCATTTCCTTTTCTATGGTTGTATAATTCTCCTACGCATCATTCAATGTTTTACTCACATAGTAGATAGGATGAAAAACCTTGTCCTTGCACTGACTCAAAACTGCGCCCACAGTATACCTGCTAGCATCACACATCAACGTAAATGGTTGCATCCAATCAGGCACAATCAGAATGGGTGCGCTGATGAGCACATCTTTCAATGTGTTGAATGCTTCAGTGCACACATCATCAAAATTATACTCATGGTCAGCTTCAAGGAGCGCACTTAGGGGCCTTGCGATCTGGGAGAAGTTGCGAATAAATCTTCGATAAAACCCAGCGTGTCCCAAAAAGCTCCTATGTGTTTTCACGTTCACTGGTGGGGGTAGCTTGGAAATTGCATCGATTTTCGCCTGATCGACTTCCAATCCCGCCTTCAAGATTTTATGACCCAGTACAATTCCTTCTTCAACCATAAAGTGGCATTTTTCCCAGTTAGGAACAGATTTGTTTTCACATATCTCTTCAAGACTTTCTCAAGGTTAGACAAACAGGAGTCATAATTATTGCCAAAAACTAAAAAATCATCCATGAATACCTCGACTGACTCCTCTAAGTAATCTGAAAATATCGCCATCATACATTGTTGGAAAGTGCTTGGCGCATTGCAGAGCCCAAACGGCATGCGACGGAATGCAAACGTACCAAATGGGCACGTGAAGCTTGTCTTATCTTGATCCTCCGGTGTAATTGGTATTTGGTTGTACCCTGAGTAACCATCAAGAAAACAGAAGAATTCATTCCCGGTAAGTCTATCTAACATCTGATCAATAAACGGGAGTGGGAAGTGGTCCTTTTTTGTGGCCAAATTTAACTTGCGGTAATCCATACAGATTCTCCACCCCGTAGTTGTTCTTGTGGGAATTAATCCATTCTTGTCGTTGGTGACGACTGTCATCCCCCCTTTCTTTGGAACGCATTGCATTGGGCTCACCCAGCTACTATTAGATATCGGGTAGATGACACTTGCATCTAGCCACTTCACTATTTCTTTCTTCATAACCTCCCTCATGGCATGGTTCAAGCGACGTTTCCTTTCTATCGATCCCATTTTTCCTTCTTCTAGAAAAATCTTATGCATGCAATACGAGGGACTGATTCCTTGAATGTCTGCCAAGGTCCATCCTAAAGCCTTTGCATTGTTCTTCAGGATCTAGATGAGTGCATCTTCCTTCTCCTTACTCAGTGAGGCAGATATGATGACAGGTAATGTGTTATTACCTCCCAAGTAAGCATACTTAAGGTGCACAGGCAATGGCTTCAACTCTAACATGGGTGGTTCTTCCAAGGATGGCTTAATGCGTTGCGATGTTCGTTCAGATAACTTGAGTGGTTCAAAATTTGATTCAACTTGTATTGTGGCGCAATTCTCCTCCCATATTGCACCAATTCCAAAATCTTCTTCCTCCAACTCTTCTAGGGGCTCGTGCCAAGGTTCTTCCCACAATTCCTCAACATATTGGCAAATCTCTATATCACTTGGGTACTTCAACGCGTTGAGAACGTTGAACTTCACTTGCTGATCGTCAACCCTGATGGTGACTTCCCTTTTTTGTACATCGATCG
Organism: Benincasa hispida; assembly: GCF_027475165.1. Classification (NCBI taxonomy): domain Eukaryota; kingdom Viridiplantae; phylum Streptophyta; class Magnoliopsida; order Cucurbitales; family Cucurbitaceae; genus Benincasa; species Benincasa hispida. Next base: position 32,013,182 of record NC_143481.1, on the reverse strand, counting down.
GTGCTCGCCCTATTGCAAGAAATGGGCGACCCAAGATGATAGGCACTTCTCTGTCAGCTTCATAATCTAATATGATAAAGTCCGCAGGGAAGATAAACTTATCTACTTGCACGAGTACATCCTCTATTTTCCCCTCGGGATACGTTATCGATCTATCAGCCAACTGTAATGTGATCGTGGTTGGTCTTGCATTGCCGATATTCAGCTTCTTCAAGATCGACAAGGGCATTAGATTTATGCTCGCCCCTAGATCTCATAGTGTGTTTTCGAACTTTTTCCCTCCTATTGAGCAGGGCAATGTAAAACTCCCAGGATCTTTCATTTTGGTGAGAATGTTGTTTTGAAACAATGCACTGCATTCATACATTAACGGAACTATTTCATTTTCCCCGATCTTTCTTTTGTTAGCAAGTATATCTTTGAAGAATTTTACATAGCTCGGCATCTATTCCAAAGCTTCTATTAAGGGAATATTGATGTGTAATTGTTGGAGAATGTCTAGGAACCTCTGAAATTACTTACTATCATCTTTCTTCTTCAGCCTGGACGGGAAAGGTGGAGGATCCCACCGTACTTCTTGTTTATTTAGTTGTTCATTGAGGTCCTGTGCTTGTTGTGTTGTAATGACTGGAGGTTGCGTTGATTTAGAATTCAAGTCTTGATGAGATTCATCTCTTCTAGATGTACTTACTTCTGAAGTGGTAATTTTTCCACTACTGGTTGATTGGTCATCATCGACAGTTAATTCCACAGGTCTTGTTATTGAATCTGGTACTGGTGGCACAGGGGTTGTTGTCTTACCACTTCTCAGTGTCACTGCCTGACATTGCTCTTTACCTCGCGGCCTCAATGCTCCTAAACTGCTGAGCAGCATACTAGGAACTTTATTCTTCAACTTAACCACAAGCTGTTCAATCTGTTCTTCCAAATCTCTAAGGGTGGTAGCTTGCGACTGTCTAATTGCCTCGCTCTTTTCGATATAATGTTTCAATGACGACTCTAGAGACGAGGTACTATAAGAGGTATCTGATGAGAACGGTTGGTCATAAGGTGGTATACTTTGAGAATTACTTGGGCTATGGTCTGGATTAATGAAGACCGGAGGGTTGCCTCGATTTCCTTGATAATTTTTCTGATGAAAACTGTGGCTCCCCTAGTTGTGATTCTCGTCCCAACTTAAAGTTGGGTGATTCTGCCAACCAGGGTTGTAGGTGTTGCCAAATGATTCATTGTAGACAGAGTATATAGGTTGTTGATTCCATGGGCAGACTTCTGCTGGATGTCCCTCTCCACATTGAACGCAATTCATTACGGCCTCGTGTGCCAACGCATTAACTTGCGCTGAACCTTGAGAGGAATGTCTTTGTTGATTAGCCATAGTCTAAAGAAGTGAGGTCATTGTGGTCATTTGGTCTACCAGTGTGCTCATTGCATCAGTTGGCACAACGGCATCTTCTGCTCTCTCTTGCTTCAGACCTCTTTCCTCAAACCCGGTATCAATCCACTCATCTGAATGTCGCGAGATGCGATCAAAAATTCCCTTTGCTTCCATATGTGATCTATCCACTAATCCTCTTGCTGCGGAGGCATCGGCAACGGCTTGCGTTGGTTGGTCTAAGCCATTATAAAAAGTCTCCATCAAAATGCCATCGAGAATCTTGATATGTAGACAGCTCTTCACTAATTGTCAGAATCGCACCCAGGTGGTGCTCAAAGTTTCATAACCCTTTTGTTCAAAATTCAACACATCCCTCCGTCTTCTTTCGTTGACGGCTGGAGGCAAGAATCTATTCATGAACCTTTCGACCAATTGGTCCTATGCGTTAATCTCATCTGGCTCTAATGACTGAGCCCACCTCTTTGCTTCGTCTTGCAGTGTGTACGGGAAAAGATATAATCTAAGTTCTTCTTGAGTCACACCAGGCATGGAGAATGCGCTGCACATGTCTACAAAACTTGTCAATGAGCATGCGGGTCTTCTCCTTGTAATCCTCTGAATTGCCCCACATTCTGAATCATCTGTAGCATAATCGGTCGTATCTCAAAGCTTGCATTCTCCTCAACCACGGGTCTTGAAATTCCTGGTGAGAAGTTATAAAAATCCGGTGCTGTATAGCTCCTTATAGGAATGTTACGGTCAGCAGCAAGAAATATGGAGTCTTGCGCTGGCCAATTTTCCCTTTGATTCCCTGCGGGTGCCTCGTTATTGTTAGCCATGCTTCTTCACCATTTAATTCGGCCCTGATGTGCTCTTGGGCGAAAAATACAATGGATCTCTAGGTCAGCTTAGAATTTTTGGATCACTCCAGTACTTATAAGTCGTCAGACTGCTCTTCACGATAAACAGCCAGTACAAAGAGATCTATCCTGAAAAATATCACAAACATACTCAACAATACGTTACCAATCCCCAACAACGGCGCCATAAACTTGACAGGCATAGGTTGTATGGTTCTAAATAAGCACATGAACAGTGATGAATGATGGAAATGGGATGGGGATGATGTGTTATGCTTATTCAAACTTTATGCGATACTACTTCTAGATGTATGCATTATTAATGAAATGCTGGTAGTATGCTATGTGTTGTCACAAGTTTCCTTGCGTTGAAACAAAGTGTAATTCCACCGCAAGTTTCTCGGAGTGATCTAAGGTCGAACACAGGAATTGCGTAGTTAATGCATTACATTCGTGATATATGCGACCAGGGGATTTTCAATTAATAAAAAGTGTGTGTACAGGTATCTAAAATTGCGGTAATGTAAAATATTGCGGTAAAATAAAGTTGCGATAATAAAATAAAAGTGCATAAAAGTAAACCTAATCTATTATGATACAAGATACATGATACTGAGTTTGAGACTGACTGTGAAGATTATACAAAGGGTCGTGTTATGCAGTGGCAAGTCTTTATGTATGAAACAAAAATAGAAAGGGTAATTAATATAAACATCGCAAGTTTATTAATTGCGTTAAAGATCTAACTACGGTTCCGCTTCCCTTTGGCATACACCTCTCGGTGATCGGCCGTGTTTCCACATCTCTGTGGTGAAACAGGGATGAACGTAATGAATGCAAGGTTGCTTCCATCTCTGGAAGTACTTCTCGCTTTAGTTAACGCATTCTTCCAACCTTCTCTCGACAGGAGGAATGGCATCTTTACTTCTACTCTCATAGGTGAAAATGTCGTCTAGCATGCTTTAGCTGAACATATTTATTTCCTTAACCCAGATTAATTTACTTGTTAGATTCATGCTAATTACCAAGGGATTAAGAAAACATCATGGAGAAAGCGATTAATAGAGGAACGGAAATAGACATAAAGATGGAGATGAAAATGATCATGACATTCAATACTAATATTTAGCGTCTGATACATGGTGGGAATGATGGACTAAGAAGATGAATACAATTGATGATAAAGAGATAGAAACAAATACAGAAAAGAGCCAACGTCTTGACATAGATCTGGACGGTGGATTTGCTTGCCGGCGGATGGAGTGGATGAAGAGAAGAGCTTCCCTCTCAGGCTTGCTCGTCCGGTAGAAGTAACCTTGGTACAGAGCTTCCACGGCGGGGATTGAAAGGATTTTCCCTGAGACTCACCTCTCAGCCTTGTCTCTTAAACCTTCCCGGATCTTCTCCGATCAAGCTCTTCAGACTAGTCTCTTACTCAATATACAAATAACAAAATATGCCCGTATCAAGTATATTTTGCAATGGAATTTCAGAGGCTATTTATAGGCTCAGCTTTGACTCTCTACAGTATGAACCCCACTTTATTGTTTTGGCAATTCCGGAAATGGTGGAGTGAATATTCCGTATGTTACGCGATCAATCATGTCAGAAATACACAACGGTCAGCTGTACACGTGTTTGAATCCTCTATTGTTTACATGTACCAGAGCTCTCAGGCATCCTGCTCTTCTTCATGGCGTCGAGCTCGGAACATCTGAAGAAAATTCCACTTTACTAGTGACATCAAACCCAAGTATCCATTCAACTGTTCCACCTCTGACCAAAATCTCTATATCTTCTCTGTTGTTTACCCCACCTGCTACTCAATGCACTCTTCCTTCTACTCGAAACCCATTATACACTCCACAATATGGCCCTCCACCACTGCCTCTTCACCTTCAGTATGCTGATTTTCCAACCCATCAGTCGTTTCAAAATCAGGTACTAATTAACCCTTTTTCCACACTCCCATCCCCATTATCCCCCGTAGCAAACTTCCCTCATATGTCCCAATCCCTCACTATCAAACTAAATGATTCAAACTACCTTCTCTGGAAGAATCAGCTTCTCAATCTCATCATGGGCTATGGCCTTGAAAGTTTCATTGATGGTACCTATCCCCAGCCACCAAAATACCTCGATCCTCAGCAAACTCAACTCAATCCTCATTTCTCTTATTGGCAGAAATGTAATCATACTATTATAAGTTGGTATTACTCCTCTCTCAACGAAGATAAAATGGGTGAAATCGTCGGATACGAATCAGCATTGGAGATTTGGGAAGCGCTTCGAACAGTCTATGAATCATCTTTAACAACTTGGATTATGGGACTACGCTTTCAGCTTCAAAAGATACGAAAGGATGGCATCCGTGTCTCTCAGTACCTTGCCAAGATTAAATACATTGCCAATAAGTTTGCTGCTATTGGGGAACCTCTGTCTTACCGTGATCATCTTGCATACATTCTCAAAGGTCTCAGCAATGAGTACAATCCCTTTGTGACTTCCATTTAGAACAAAATTGACCACCCCTCCATCGTTGATGACAGCAGTCTGCTCATCGCATATGATTCTTGGCTGGAATCCCAATCTGCTATGGACCAACTCCAATAAATACAAGCCAATGTCGCTTATCTCTCTCTACAACCTCGACGTCCTCACTGACCACAAACTACTAGGCCATCCTTCTGACCTCCTCCATCTCTTCCAGGTATTCTCTCTAACCCTGCTTTCTCTACTGTTAATGCCACTAATCATACATTTCATAGATTCCCTGCCCGAGCTCAACGACCACCCACCCATCAACCATCACACTCCTCCAATCAGCCACAATGTCAAATTTGCAATAAGCTTGGCCATACAACATTATCCTGCTACAACATTGATAATCCTAAATACAGAACCATTCACCATCCCCAAGCCCATTTTGCTTAAGCTACACCAATCCCAACTCAACTGTTACCCTATGTCACTACTCCCCTTGCTCTAAAATCAAATCATCCAGATGAAGGCTGGTATATGGATTCCGGAGCTACTCATCACATGACCCCTGACCTATCCAACATCTAACAACTTATCCCATATTATGGTGGTGAACAAGTTGTCATAGGAAATGGTAAGTCCCTTCCCATCTCTCACACTGGTTCTTCCTCTTTCCTGCCATCTACATCTAATACTCCGATTTATCTTCACTCTGTCCTTCACACACCTTCAATATCTCGAAATCTAATTAGCATCAGTCATTTATGTTATGATAATAACGCTTATGTTGAGTTTTTCCATGACTCCTTTGTTGTGAAGGATCTTCAAACTAAGAGTCCACTCCTCCGGGGCACACTTGATCGTGGCCTATACAAGCTTTCTGTCACTTCATCTGCTACACGATCATTCACTTCCTCCTCTCATCCAACTGCCTTCATCTCAGCACTCACAGACTTCTCCTTGTGGCAGCGTCGCTTAGGACACCCTTCCCCTCTAGTAGTTCAATATGTTTTGTCAAAATGCAAACTGAAGTACAAAAATAATACTAATGTATCAGTTTGCGCACACTGTCAAATGGCCAAGAGCCATCATTTACCTTTTCAATCTTCCAATTCTCGTCCACCCTCTCCCTTTGATATCGTTTATGTCGATGTATGGGGTCCTTCCTCTATAAATTCAGTAAATGGAGACAGATATTTCTTGTTGTTTATCGATGCTTTCTCACGTTTTACTTGGATACATACAATGAAAGTGAAATCTGAAGTTCTCCCTTGTTTTCTTAAGTTTCAAGCAACGATATCAAATTAGTTTTCCACCACTATTAAATCAATCCAAACTGATGGAAGAGGGGAGTTCAAAGCTCTCTCACCTATTCTAGACAAACTTGGCATAATCCACCGTCTATCTTGTCCCTATACATCTCAACAAAACGACACTGTCGAACGAAAGAACAGGCATGTCGTTGAAGTTGGCTTAGCCATGCTTGCCCATTCCTCTATCCCACATACCTTCTGGTCCTTTGCCTTCCACATAGCTACCTACCTTATCAATCGGCTACCACACCTCTCTTTTTAAACAAATCCTCCTATGAAACCTTATACTTTAAACCTCCTGATTACTAGCTTCTTAAAGTGTTCGGCTGCACTTGCTTTCCATTCCTTCGGTCGTTTAATGACAATAAACTCCAATACAGGTCTCATGAATGTGTATTCTTAGGCTACTCTTCCTTACACAATGGATATCTCTGTCACCATCGCACAACAGGTTGCATTTATGTTTCCAGACATGTAGTTTTCAATAAAACTGCCTTTCCTTTCCTAGATAACTCTCAATCAATCGCTTCTCCTCCACTCTTTTCTTCCCCTGTCGTTTCCATTCCCATTCCCATCAGTCCCCTCAGTCCTTCCTCCCTACATCAGGTCACTGCCAATTCTCAAAGCAACTATGTTCATCACCATGATTCCCCCCATCTACCTTCTTCCATCCCATCTCCATCCTCCCAACCCACGCTTGAACCTACACCACCCAACCAACCCACTCTCCACCTCCCTCAATCACCTGAATCATCAACCAATCCACCAACTTCCATCATTCCCTCTCCCCCACCACCACTCACCTTTGCCCTCCCGACTCCCTTTGCTTCCCCACATCTCAACCTTCCCACCACCTCAGACCTACCACAATCCCTAACTCTCACAACCAATAACCATCCCATGATTACACAGTCAAAAATGGGCATTTTAAAACCAAAGGCTTCGTTGTCCAAGGTCACTGACTTGGACAAAATAGAACCACAGTCCTACAAGGAAGCCCTTCTTCATCTAAGATGGAAGCAAGCAATGTTTGAGGAATATGAAGCTCTCATATGAAATAATACATGGTCTCTCACACCTCTACCCCAAGATCGCAAGGTAATTGACAGTAAGTGGGTGTTCAGACTCAAACAGACTCCATCAGGTGAGATTGCTTGATTTAAGGCTTGTTTGGTTGCTCAAGGGTTCAACCAAGACTATGGCATTGATTATTTTGAGACTTTCAGTCCAGTTATCAAGCCTACTACCATTCGGCTTGTGCTATCCATTGCTTTGTCTCATAATTGGATCATTCGGCATCTTGACGTACACAATGCCTTCCTCAATCCCGACTTATTTGAGGAAGTATTCATTAAGCAACCACCTTGTTTCATAAGTGATCAACACCCTGATCATGTATTACTTCTGCACAAGCGTTGTATGGCCTCAAGTAGAGTCCTCGCGCATGGTTTTCAAAGCTCAGTACCTATCTGATGCAATGGGGCTTCTCGAATGCGAAATCTGATACATCCATGTTCATTTTACGCAACTCACACACTTTAATTATCTTTCTCATTTATGTTGATGACATTATTGTAACTGGCAATAGTTCTACAACCATTCAACATTCATTACCTGTTTAAACGCTCAATTTGCACTTAAAGATCTAGGTGATCTATCATTTTTCCTTGGCATTCAGGTGGCTCGTTCATCAAATTATTTACATTTATCTCAGTCCGAGTACATCCACAGCCTACTTGAATGTGCACAACTCACTGACTGCAAGCCAATTCACTCTCCAATGGCCTTTGGCGCCTCCTTGTCCCTCACTGATGGACAATCACTGGACAACCCCTCTGAATACAGAAGCTTAGTCGGAGCCCTCCAATATTGTACGCTGACCAGACCAGACATCATTTTTAGTGTCAATAAGCTCTGTCAGTTCATGCATGCCCCAATAACTTCACACCTTCAAGCAACCAAACACCTCCCTCGGTATCTCAAAGGCACGACCAATCATGGTATTCTTCTAACCAAATCCTCTGTTTTGGCCTTAACTTGCTACACAAATGCCGATTGGGCAAGCTGCCCGGATGACAGACGAAGCACAAGTGGATTCTGTGTCTTTCTTAGTTCCAACCTTATCTCATGGAGCTCTTCCAAGAAAAAGGTAGTCTCTTGATCCAGTGTCGAATCAGAATATCGTGGTCTGTCCAATGCTGCCGCTGAGGTCCTTTGGATCCAATCAGTTCTAACTGAAATTGGTGTCAATCGCATCTCCACCCCTCTACTGCTCTGTGACAACCTCAGTGCCACATACATGGCCGCCAATCCTGTGCTTCACAACTGGATGAAACATCTTGAGATTGATCTTCACTTTCTCAGAGAAAATGTTGCATCCAAACAGCTTTCACTCAGGTTCCTTCCCTCCGAAGATCAACTGGCCGACATCATGACAAAAGCTTTACCAAGTCCTTATTTTCTTAGTTTGAAGACCAAGCTTACAATCGCAGTAACTCCTCGTTTGCTTGCAGGGGATGATAAAAGAGTGTTCACGTCTGCTGAATTACAACAAATTTTTCCTTTCATTTTCTGCTGCTTTCCTTCAGCATTTTATGTTCCACTTTTTGGTTGTTATTTTCTTCTTTCTCTCTCATGGTTGTTATATTAAACCACTGTTATTATGCCATGTGGCAATATATATGTTAATAATTAGCTACTACACGACGGGCTCTCATCATCGCTAAAGGTCGATTGTATAGTAAATTTCTCTATTTTCTTCTGTCATTTATTCTCTCGATGTATCGTGTAGTCGATTGTCTCTATCGTTTACATCCTACCGTATATACTCTATCGTTTACACTCTCGGCTCTATCGTGTAGCGTCTGGCCTCTATCGTTTACACGCTCAACCCTGTCATGTAGTCTCCTGCCCCTATCGTCTACACTTTCATCTTTGTCGTGTAGACTCTTGCTTCTGTCGTTTAGTTTCTTGACAACGATCTTTTAGTCTCTGCTTCTCTCTATCGTTTACATAAGGCCATACAAAATAGAGGTACAGAGTAGCCAAATAGCTATTTGTTTAATATTAAGACTAGACGAATTTATATATACATAATTTTTTATTACTTTTTTTAAAATAAAATATAATTAAATAAACTAAAAGAATATGCATAAAAGAAAGTACAACTTGATAGCCATAGTAAAGCTTTTTTAAAACTGAGTTAAAGTTCTCTATCAAATTGGTTTTCTAAAAATTAGTCCCAAAAAATTTGAAAATATATATGATTATTTTTTTAAAAGTTAATATATTTTAGTTAATGTAATTTCAAATGTTTAAATATAATAAGATGATATTATTAATTTTCAAGTTCTATATAAAAAGTAACTTCAAATTAATATTGAGGTCTAATTTGAAGACTTTTAAAAAATATAAGAGTCGAATTCAAATATTTTAAAGTGCATGAGAGAAAAATAGAATGCATATGTCAGAATTGTATTTTAATAATTTAGTATCTCAAAAATGAATTTATAGATGAATTTAAATTCATTACAAAAATTAAATTCTTGTTTTTTTTATTTTATTATTTATTTTGAAAATTTTAAACTTTTTAATTAAATAACTTAATAGGTGATAATTTTTTTTTTTAAAAAAAAGATATATTCTTACAGTAAAAAGTCTGAATCTTTTAGTTTGGAAAATAAATCTGCAGTTTTATTTAAAAAATGAAAATTGCATTTTCTTATTTACCCAAAATAAATTAGATTTGTTTTCAAATATAAAAAAATAAGCCAATTTATTTTTAAATATAGAAAAATGTCACCGTCACCATCTATTATAGATAGTGATATTTTGCTACATTTGAAAATATTTCCAATAATTTTATCATTTAAAATAATTATCCATCCAATTATGGAATATTAAGTCAAAAATACCAAGATAGGAGAAGAAAAAAAGGGGAAACAGTTGTATTTAGCAAGTTTTGAAAACACGACCTGCATAAGGATGGTACTTGACATTTTAAAAATGCTCGAAAGTGGAAACCAACAAGTTATGAAGCACAGATACTTCATGTGAGGCAAAGAATCAGTATCAGACACGTATCGGATACCGATACTTCCAGATACTTCATAGATACGTATCAGACACGCGATTTGACGACTTTTTTTTAAAAGAAAAAAGACAAGTATCTCATTTAATCTTTCTCAATCTAAAATTAGGCAACCTATTTAAAAAGTTCACTACTCGAGTCCAAAACTAAAAGAATAAATAAATAACGAACCAAACCCTAGACTAGAATCATCTAATCTCCATCTTCACATTTGAGTCCCCACAAAGTCCACTAAAATATAAATCATTTGGATGTCTTCAACAATAAGTTCTTCGTTTATCTTCATACTTCTCTTTCTAATCTTCTTCATCTTCTTTGGAATATGATTCATTTTTTTATTGCATTTTATTAACTATTGTGCTTCAACATCTTAGATGTTGCTTTTTTTGTATTGTATTTCAATGTTTGTATTCTATTTTGTGCTATTGTTATTAACTTGTATGCTAAATTTATCCATATATTTTTTTGAAGAAAAAATATATTTTCAACGTATCAGTATCATCGTTTTTTAGAAATATATATATATATATATATATATTAAAATATATATAAAATAGTAACGTATCCTTAGACGTATCCGTATCTTAGTATTTTAGGAATTGATGAATCGTTGTATCCGATCGTATTTATATCGTGTAGTCGTATCTATATCTATGCTTCATAGCCAACAAGCTAGAGGAACATTTTCATGACTTTAGGCAACAATTTATATACATAACATATTTGAAGTTGAGTGGAAAAGAAATATATATAAATATAAAATTTTCTTGAGTTGAGGCCCTTGGTCTTTTATGGATCCGCTGCTGAACTCAATAAATATCTCTCGATCAAAATTCAAGAATTGTAATCTTTTGATCCTATTTCATATCCATTTGATTTTTTGTTCTTGAATTTATGAACATTACTTTTACTCCTAAGTTTTTACTTTTTGTTATTCATTTTCTTCTTATGTTTATTTCAAAACCAAGTTAAGTTTTGAAAATTAAAAAAAAAAAAAAAAGAGTTTGTAAAAACTTATTTTATTTTTAAAATTTATTTAGGAATCAAGTATTTATTTAACAAAGACATTCAAAACCACTATTAGAAAACAGAATGAAGCAAATATTAATTTAAAAAACAAAATTATTATCGGATCGAACTTTTAACAACTAAAGAGATGTCTTAAATGATAGAGACAACACAATGGTACGATGTTGTCTACTTTGTGTATAAACTCTTATAACTTTACTTTTGGAACTATCCAAAATGACTTAAATCAATAGAGATAATTATCCTCACTTATATACTAATGATCACCTCATTTCAAACACATAAGGGACTAAAATAGAAAAATAAATGTTAAAAGAAAAATCCTAGATTTGAGTAGCAGGTAAAGATGTATTAGTCAGCAAAAAGCGGACAAAGGAAATTAGGTAAACTTGTTAAGTTGAATTAATGAGTCGAACCAACACGGCGTCGTTCCACAAAATAGGGTTGGATTTTATGCACAGTTCCCAAGACGACACGTGCGGTGTCGTGACACGAGGCATCGAAATCACTCCTATTAATTTAATTACATAAAATAATATTAATATTTTTTTTAATCTTATTCTGACCGGTCAACATTATCGTTCTACTCAGCACCACAACTTTCAAACCCTATTATTTTCCTTTTTACCCCTTATACTTCCTCAAATTTCATGTGTTTCCTATGATGAAGTTCATAATATACCAATTTTTAAAATGTGATAGTTTTTAAAAATATTATCAATGTATATGGTACAAATTTGTAACAAAATTTACCGTCTTTTTTTAATTTCAGTAGTTAAAAATCGAGTAAAAATAGTTATTTGTTTAAAATTATGTGTCTGGTTACTGTTTATTACCACCAACTAGAATAATGATTTGAAATGTTTATTTAGCAAATTATAACTAAACTTATGTATAATTTTAGAGGTTAAGAGACTCAATTATTAATCTTCTAATCTTCCATTAGTTACATTAGATTTAGAATTAATTTTATAGTTATATATTATATTAAAAATTAATTAATATTTTGTTTGGATAAATTATTAGAAAATTTTAACGAGTAGAAAAAATGTGAAACTGTTTATAGAAATAACAAAAAAGAAAAAGAATATTGATAGACATTAATAGACTTCTATCAGTTTCTATTGCTGATAGACACTGATAGGCTTCTGTTAGTTTCTATCACCACTGATAGACATTGATTATCAACTCTATCCACCTCTATAAAAAAAGATTAAAATTTTATTATTTTATGTAAATAGTTTCGTTTATTTTTCTATTTTTGAAAATTCTCCTAAATTATCTCATATCAAATTTATGAATTAATAATTTATGACTAAAAAGAATGCTCTAGGAAAACTATAGTTTAACCTAACTATTGATTAAAAAAATCATAATTATTTCCTAAGCTATTTAAGTAATAAGTTTGATCATGTTTGATAACTATTTGATCTTTAGTTTCTAATTTTTGACAATTAAGTCTATAAACACTTTAAGTTTCTTTATATTTATTATCTACTTTTTAGTCATGTTTTAGAAAATTAAATTAAAATTTGAAAACTAAAAAAATTGTTTGAACTGTTTTAAAAATTTATCTAAGAATTAAACTCAGAAAATGAAAATTATGATAAGAGATTGAGAAAAATTAAACAAACAGATTACAAAACGTGGCATTAATTTTAAATAATTTTTTTAATTGATTTAGGAGGCCGATGCATCATAGTAACCTAGCTAGTTTAGGTGGCTCATTCTTCTACTATTACAAGAGGATCTCTTTTTTATGCTTTTAATTCTAAAAATATATAGTCTACATATTTTATTAAACATACCGAATCTAGTCACCAACATTAAAATTATCTAGTTAGATATTGATAAAAGTTGACATTATACCTCTGCAAAATTTTGAACCTCACAATTCGATGTCACATGGTATCAAGTAATTTATGACTGTCATAAAATCCCGATGAGTTTTTATACTATATAATTAGATATTTAATATTAGGGACTGTATGAAATTTTTATACTATATATTGACATAAAATCAATATAAAAGTGAATTATTATGATACAAATTAACTCTCTCCAAACATATAATGCGATGGCTAGCCGCTCCATCACTGTTAGTGGAAATTTTCCTATCTTCATGTTCTCTGACTATGCAAGGGAAGTAAATAAATATTTGGTCCTTATGGCCCCTAATCATCGTCTTTTACATATGTTTTTTTTCCCTTAAATATTATTTTACAGGGCTGGCGAGGCTTTGGACCAGTTAGATATCATGATTGTTTCGCTAATTAGTTTCATCACGAGAAGTTTGATGTACGATAAAAACAGAGAATTGAGTTGAATTGAGTTGATTATTATTATCTGAAGAATTAAATTATCTGAAAAGTTACATTATCTATGTTTGGTGTACAGAGTTGAATTGAGTTGATAATTATTGTCTGTATTTAGATGCAGAATTGAGTTGAGTTGAGTTGAGGTATCTGGTGCTATTTTTGTAAATAAAATTAATTTTTTTTTTTTTTTTTTTTTTTTTTTTTTTGCTATTGTTGATTTTTAATTTTTAACAATATACATATTTTCTTTTCTAAGATTAAAAACAAAAAAACTTTCAATTCTTTTCCATTCTCAAAACATAACACATTCTCTACAAAGTATTCATATACTCAACACAAAATTCTGAATTCAATTTTTTAAATACTCAAATAGAAGTGATTGTTCAACTCAAAAACCTAACTTAATCATTGATTACCATAAAAATTAAAAAGAACTGAAAGGATTAGTGTCATGAAATGAAACCATTGATATTGTTTTAGGTAGAAGAGATGACACTTAAATGTTAATCTTAAAAACAAATCAAAATCTTACAATTTAAATCATAAAACCAACTATTAGATAGTATTTTTTAACCAATTTGTGGAATACGGATTTATCTTTTTCTAAAACAGGTAAAATGATTTTAGAAATATTTATGTCTATTTTTTCTACTATATGTTACATCAATGTACAAACTATCTTTTTTTTTAAAAAAAAAAAAAACTTGAGCCATAATTTTAAATTCCAGTATTTCATTAGAATTATGTAACATTTGAAAACATCAAGGGATAGGTTGTTTAAAACATATCGTTGAACTTTTGTTTAATGAAACAACAATAGGATGTCGTATGTAATATTTTTTAGATCTAGGAAAAAAATGAAATAGAAGAAGAATAATTAGATCTAAAAGAACAATCATAGAAATAAAATTAAAAAAAAAAAAAAGAAAGGAAGAGTTGAGAAAAAAAAAAAAAAGGAAAATAAAACCCATATGAGCCAGACAAAGAAAGAAGAGAGAAAATGAGAAAGACAAACCAGACGATGAAGAAAAGAGAAGATGAGAGAAGGGGAGTAAATGTTAAGAGAGCATGAGAGAGAGAAAGGACAAAGTAATTGAGGGAGTTTGGAGAGTAATGAAAATGTGTGGAAAAACTGGTGAGAGTGAGAGTGATAAAATGGTGGGTAATTAAACCCGCCGTTTTATTTTTATCAGTGGCCATCAAAGTTGGGCACACGAAGGTAGTTGGTAGAGTACGTCATCGAAGTTGCTTGTGTGAAGGTAATCGTTGGAGTTAATCATTAGAGTTGTCGTCGGAGGTGGTTGGTGGAGCCCAGAGTTATTCATTGAAGTTGGTCGTGCGAATGTGGAAGTCATAGTATTTTTTTTTACCAAGGTGGGTTTCGGAATTGGTTGCCGGAGTGTTGTCGGAGGTGGTTGCCGAAGCTCAGAGTTAGTCATCAGAGTTGGCCACCCGAAGATGGTCATCAGAGTATGTCGGTGGAGTATGGTAGCGGTAATCACTAACGGAGACCAATGGGTGGAACCATTAAAAACATTGGAGGGAGAGAGAATTGGGGAGAGTTGTGATGAGTTGGTAAAATAACCAACTCAATCCCACCAACATTTAGAGTTCATTGTCAAACATCGAGTTGGTAAAAAAATACCAACTCAACCCAACTCTCCTTAATTATCAAACATCCCCTAACTGACACAGGTGCAATCTACTTGTTTTTAGAGGACAATAACTATACCAGCCTCAGTCTTAGATCCTAACCAATGGGCACTAAAATTAATGATTTATTCTCTGGATTGTCAGTTATTTTCTAATCGTGTGATATATATTCCCTTTCAACTTCTAATCCTTTCTTGAACTTCGAGGACACCTGCCATTTAGTCAGCCCTACCTATGGTTCCTTCAAGTTGAATTCTGATGCAACAGTCCTTAATGAAGATGTAGGTATTGGAGTCATTGTTCGTGATTCCAATGATTGATGCTATGTTCTACTATGGAGAGCCATTTTCTTTTGTTCACTTTCGTTGAACTTGCAGAAGCTATTGTCACGTATGAGGATATTGCCAAGGTTCTTGAAGCTAGCGTAGACTCAACCTGGGCTAAAATCAATTCCCTGATTATCTGGAATCTCTTGATTGAAAAAACTAGATATGCTAATGGGGTTCAAGTCTTTTGTTGATTCTTTCTATTATTTGCATGAACATCCCGTTTGATTCAAGACTTCATTTTTGTCTATAATTAGTGTAACTTTGAAATTTTGTTGCTCATGTTTTAGCTTCTCATGTATGCACGTTGTAACGGTCATGCTTGTCCAGGGCCTGTTGCCCATGGCCGCATGCCCAATCCAACCCCCTTTTAGATTACTTTCATATCCTGTATTGTATTAGTTTAGTTAGCTTGCTTTCTTTACATTTTCATTGTAAGTGACCACTCGCCCTTTTCAGACATATCTCGTATGTCCAACATGAGTCCTGCAAACTGTTTTACATAGTCCCTGATGTTACCTGTTTGCTTTAGCTCTCGGAGTTTTCGTCGAGCCAAGATCTCGACATTTTCAGGGAAGAACTGCGAACGAAGTTCTTGTTTCAATCTATCCCAAGTATCAATAGTGCAGCGTCCTTCCTGTATGTCTGTAAACCGTGATCTCCACCACAGTTTCGCATCTTCAACTAGATGCATCGTTGCTATTGTGACTTTCGACTCTTCAGTCATTGTGTTCGTCGCCTTAAAGTATTGCTCAAGGTCGAAGATAAAATTTTCCAGGGCTTTCGCTTCTCGCACCCCACAGAAGGGTTTCGGTTTTGGGATTTTTATTCGGCTCACTGCCATTGCTCCCTCAGGTGGGGCTTGGTTCCCTACCGCTCGGATGGTGAGATTCACCCTAGCACTCACATCCGCTATCTCGGCTCTGACGACATCCAGGGCCGATCGAAAGTCTTCAGATAAATCGGTTACCATCTGAAGTATTGCTTTTTGGGAGCTGTCCAGCTCTTCGACATGCTCCTCTATGTGGGCAACAGAGCCCGAGGAGCTATCGCCTCGTTCAAAGCTGCCAGACCGTACTGTTTTGGTCTCGAGGGTCTCTACCCTCATCATCAATTCTCTGACGGGTAATCCGTCTAGGCGGCCTACCACCGCATCAATTCCATCGGCTTTCTCGGCAACTTCTTGTAGCCGAGTCTCAAGGAAACAAACATTATCTGGGACCTCTTTCAGGTAGAGCATTTGTTCTTCCATCTCTACCAATCTGTCCACATGGGATTTGTTCAGGTTCTTCGTCGCCGACATGATCACTGATCTTCCCTCTATAAGCCAACCTGGCTCTGATACCAACTGTCACAATCGCTCTTTCGGAAGCTTCTCTTAGCGATTGTGCGGCACTTGTTCCCGCTCACGAACAAGCCAGCCAACTCGAATACGGACTGCCGATGGCACACCGAGTGCCTCTTGCAACCTCCAACCCCGTTTTAGGGAAAATGGTTTTAGAAAACGGGTTTAGAGAAAAGGTTTTCGTAAGAAGATTTGAGAGTGTGTATAAAGAAAGAAAGATTGTAGTAGACTAGAAAGCAATAAGCAACAACAACGACTTTATAGAGTACTACTCCGGGTATGAGGAAGTGATGGTTAGTCTTATCCCCATATAGTGCATTCTGAACAAAAAGCCAACTGGCGCCCTTGTATATGCAAAAGGGCGAGTGGTCACTTACAATGAAAATGTAAAGAAAGCAAGCTAACTAAACTAATACAATACAGGATATGAAAGTAATCTAAAAGGGGGTTGGATTGGGCATGCGGCCATGGGCAACAGGCCCTGGACAAGCATGACCGTTACACACGTCATCCCAAATTTTAAAAAATCTGACTTGAAAATTATCCTCCATGAATGGATTCTGATTTACCTTTTGATTTGTTTAGTTCTTCAGTCATTTTGTGTTCTTTTTTATTCCTATTAAAAAAAAAAACAAAATTAAAGTATGAAGACAAAAATGTTAGAAGTGACAAGTTATAAAAACTAAAATCATCCTCAACTTTTACTTCTCTTTTTATATAATTAGTTTTTAAAGTTTAGTTTGATGAAGTGAAGCTTTCATTTAAAATATTGTCACATGACAATATAATTATACCTACTTATTTGTAAATAAGTGAATAAGTCTTGTATTATGTATTCAAGTTGTAATTAATGTAATGTACTGAAAATCATTGGGAACTATAATAATTAATTGACTAAAACACTAACAGTTTTAGCTTTTATTATATAGAATATTATATAATGAAGAAGAGTGATAGAACCAAATGATTTATAAAAAATCATTATTAAAAAAAAAAACCCCGCTATATAGCAATGTTGTTCATATTAAAAAGAATTGTGATTTGAATAATTTCTTTTTTAGATTTAGTGCAACCTAATAAAAAATTTGTCCTTGAATTAAAACCATTTTCATTTTTAAAAAAATAGTTAAAAACAAAAACAAAAACAAAATAAAACCGTGTCACAGAACAAATTAAATGAAATAACATTGAGTAATTTTTTAAACAAGATATTAAGGAAGGAAGGATCAGTAGATGCATTAAGATATCTTAATTAGGTTTATACATTCGTAGCACTCTCATCGTACCCCACATCTGAAAATATTGAGTAATAAGAATAATGTTTTAGAAAAATGAACCAAATCCCAAATTACAATACAGTAAAGTTTTTTAAATCCAAAGAAAGGTTAAATACATAAGTCAAGCTTAAAAACCCTAGTCAATGAATGCATCGCGATGGAGCTATAATATAATAAAGATGTTAAAGATGTATCAATATAGTTGCTAATTTTCACACTAGATTTTTTTTTTCAAATCAAATTATTCATATGTTTTTACAAGGAGTATATACAAAACAACATACAGTACTATTCCAAGTCTCCAACCCAATAATTTGAAAAAATACATAAAAACTACTTGTGATTTTTATATAAAAAACAGAACAAAATACATAGACACACATATAATTTAGAACATATATTAGTTTTAAATAAATAGAGATTGGAAAATGAAAAGCTAGAGAAGAAATTAAAAAAGTTTTTTAAAAAAATTTTTAAAAGAAAAAGAAGGAAAATGATTAAAAAAAAGAGATGTGAAGTTGGAATGGGTAACATGGGTTTGCTGGGGAGAGTGACACAAGGAGGGCCTTTAAGTAGGCAGATACACAAGCATATTTTCCTTAACCCACTTGAACTCTTGCCCCAATTTGGCGACAGCCTCAGAATTGACAGTATGGACGACGATCCACCTGCCTATTTCTCTCTCTCTCTCTAATCTAATCTAGTCTCGATCTTAATATTAAATTTTTGTTGACATGTTAACTCCTTTTATTATCCATTTATGGATTACCGATACAATAATATAGTTGATCAAAATCATCACTGTACCTTCTGAGGACTTTTTAAATTCACTATTTAAATGCTTGCTTAAAGTATTCGTAGAGACGCGTTCACCGTGCGGTCTGAAGGCTTTTTAAAATCTGAGGGTAATTTTGAAATTTCGCATGGAAAAAGGTCAGTGGTAGAAAAAATTTTAGGAAGAGGTCATTGGTAGAAAAATTTTTAGATTTTGGGTCATTTTGTGAAATTTTCCTAGATTGACCAAGTGACAAGTAAAGAACATTGAATTTTATAACGGACTAAGAGGAGATAAGTTCAATCTATGATAACCTAGAATTTAATAACCTACTATGGATTTCCTTGAACGTGTAAATTGACCCAAACACTCCCATCTAATGGGGATATTTGGGTGCACCTACTGACTCAACGATATACTCATAGATATTAAAAAAAATTAAAAAATTACACTACGTTCTAAAAAAAGTATTCAAATCACATTTTTTTATATAACAAATGCGAAGTTGCTATATAGAAACCATCATGAGTTGATCTAGTAGTAAATAGAAGGACTTGACTTTGATAAAGGAATAAGAAGTCATTGGTTCAATTCATGGTGGTCACTTACTTAGGATTTAATATCTTACGGATTTTCTTAACACCCAAATGTTGTAGGATAATGCAGATTGTCTCATGGATTGACCTAGTAGTAAGTAAATGACATAAAGAGTTCGAGTGGATGAGTTCAATCCATGGTGGTTACCTTTTTATGATTTAATATTTTATGAATTTTTTGACACTAGTGTTATAAGGTCATGACCTAGATACTCACAGATATCAAAATGAAAAAAAATAAAAAATAATCTAGTCCAAACATTATTTACATTATATGATAAACATATCATCATCGATGATATATTTAAAAATTTCATAAAACATTAACAAGATTATATTAACGCTTTAATTCGAGAAGCTTAAAAATGCTCATTTATTTGTTTGGAGGCTAAGTTATTAGTGTGATTTTTGAACTCCCAAAGATGTGTGTTTATCCAAGTCTTATCTCTTCTTCTTTTTTTGTCCATAAATGTTCGGATCAACTTACGTGTATTTCGATTAATCTCATGGGACAATTTATCTAACCTTATAGCATTTTGGTATCAAAGAAACTCGTATAATATTAAATCCTAAATAAATGGTTACCATGGATTAAACTCATGACCCTTTAACCCTTTGGTAGTTTTTTGATGTTTCTACTACCACTAGACCAATCCATAATGGTTAAGTCTAACTTATTCTTCAAATCATATTTCATAATGGTCAAACTTCTAACTTTTAGGTTGATAGTATAAAAATGATGAAAATTACTCATTTGGGCCAAAAATCAAAATGTTAGAGATAGTTGCTATATCCAAATGTAGACTTCGACATTTCATGTTGTGGGCCCATGTTGAAAAAGATACGATGAGATTCATCCTCTTTACTTAAGTTACTCTTTCCATTGTTAAATTGTTTGGAAGTTAAATTATTAGTGAGATTGATAAATTATTTATCTAATAATAACATAAACGATTAAAATTAGTACAAAGTGTGGATGACCCAACATCAAATGAGACTTTAAAAATCTTTATAAAATTATGTTAAATCACTAATTAACTCAAAAACTTGAGTTGATGGATGAAAATATATAATTTTAATATTACATAAGTACCAACACTTTTTTAATAGATACGGATGGATACACTTTTAGTTGTCAATCAGTTCGGAGTTGAAAACCTATGTTAATTTAATATAAATAAAAATGAAAAGGTTAAAATCACTAAAAATGTGCTGTTAGGTGATATAATATTGAATTTGTCTTCACTTATTAACTTAAACTTTTGAATCAGTCAATAATAACATAATATATAGTTTTGAAAGTCCTGTATTCAAACTCGTATAATTTTACCCGCGTAAAAAGTAAGAAAAGGCAAGCGGAAAATCGCCCACTGGTTTCTCCCATGCAATTGTCCGCTTTAACACCAACAAATGAGCAAATCCTTCTCTCTCTCTTTCCACCCTCCCTTATCTCTCTCTCTCTCTTTCCTTCATAACTCTCTCTATATATACATCACCCCATATCTCTCTCCCTTCATCCCCATAACGTCGTCGTTTCTCTCTCTCCTCTTCATATCCCTCAAACTTTATTAAAATTAAAATATTACCAACAACATGTCTAGCAGAAGATCTTCTCGATCCAGAAACTCCTCAGGTGCTCCATTAATCTCTGACGATCAGATCAGTGATCTTGTTTCCAAGTTGCAGCGCCTCATCCCCGAGCTTCGTAATCCCCGTGCTTCCCATAAGGTAATACTATTAATAACACGAGCATAGTTCAACTGACATAAATTTATACTATCACGACAGATAAACAAAAGAAAGTCTTACCTCCTCTGTCTTCCAAACCTCATTAATTTTCTTTCCCCACATGTCGGCTTGTGGGTCTCTTATTGTTCCCTCTTCCACTGCCATTGCAGCTGGGATCCTCCAAATTCCCCCCTTCACGTAATTTCCATTTCCACACCCTCCAACTTAAATTTATTCTTCATACTCTTTCCTGCCATAACTTTTTCAATCAGTCCCTCGCAATTTTTTAGTAGTAATAAATTTCTCTCACCCACAACCGTTGAGCTTCATTGTGGCGGTCTCTTACGTTATATAAATAACTTTGCAGTATATTTAGTTGTCCAACTACATTTCGTCACTCAATAAATTCTTCCTTTTTTTTTTTTTTTTTTTGAATATTTTTAATTTTTTTTAATATGATTGAAATAAATGGTGAAAAAAATGGATGTACCAGATATCAATAAATTTGAATATTCATGTAATTCACTATGTTCCTTAGAGCCTTGTTTTTTTCCTTCACATGAGTTCCTCCCCAACTCTCTTCTGATATGATTTTGCGAATATGATGATGATATTAAGAACGTGTCAATCTAGTTGAAATATTTTGTTGCATCTATTGAACCACAAATTTCTTGTATCTTTATTTAAAAGAAAATGCACTCAAATATTAGACGTTTTGAAATTACTTTTTCACCCCTTGTAAAAATTGTAATGTTATTTCATTTGTGGGTGTAGGTGTCGGCTTCAAAAGTGTTACAAGAAACATGCAACTACATAAGGAACTTACATAGGGAGGTGGATGATTTAAGTGAGCGATTGTCACAACTTTTGGCCTCAACAGAAAACGACAGCGCCGAGGCTGCGATTATTAGGAGTTTATTCATGTAAAACCCTATAATTTATCTATAACAATTACCCTACCCGTTACGACGTCGTTTCTTTTCTTATTATTTTCATTTTTCTCTCTTTATATATAATTATATATGTGTATGATAGTTAAATTATTTAGCTAGATCTTTTTTGGCCGATGTATTAGGCCAGTACACAGAAGGGTGTTATATTTTATATATATAACACGCCTTTTGAGCAGAGTTTGTAGTACTTTGACTTTTATAATATTCTATATGAACTCAAGTCCTTCCATTTTATATATTTTTCATTTTCATTTTTCCAAAGAAGATTACTTTTCAAATTATTCAAACGGTGGTTGTCATTCACGTGCAATGCACATGTTTTTGTATGTTTGAAAATAATCATGGATAAGATGCTTATAAATCATTCAATATATACAAATAATATAAAGTATGTATGGATTTAAATTTTACTAATAATGATTGATTGTTTATTTTCTTTTTTCAATAGTGTTATAAGTAGGAAGTGTGAAGTAACAAAATGGGTATTATGAAAGATTTTACAAATATGTTGTAAATTTTGGATTTATTAATATTATTGCATTACAGAGAAAACATAATAGTAGTAATAGTAGGAAAATAAGGATAAAATATCTCCAACATGGTTACATAACACCATTTAAATATTTTAAAATTATTTATATATTTAATTATTTGAGAAAAAATAATAATAAATGGAACTGTTTTAAAAAAGATTATATAATAAATGAATAAAAAAGGGCAAAATGGATGGAGCTAGTTTCTCCATTCATTATATATATCCCTTTTATATGTAGTATAGGGTATGAATGTGGTGGAGCCAACAATAAAAGAAAGGACAATGTCCCCCTAGTTATTGTCTTAAATTAAATATAATATATCAAAGTTCTAATAAATTTTGAAGAAAATACCTTTTTTGTCCTTTAATGTTTTAAAATGTTATACTTTTATCTTTGAATTTTGAGTTTAATTTCTATTTTGGTCCTTAGATTTCGAGATGTTACATTTATATGGCACTTGAATTTTTATTTTTGTTTCCATTTTGAAATTTTAGAAAGTGATTACTCGCACTCAATACGATTGTCTCACATGACGTCCTATCAATTTCATAAATAACAGTATAACAACAAATAGTGAATAAAAGAATAAACACACCAAGATTGGTAAACCACCTACGTTTCGAGGGCAGTGTGCCTGGGAAAGATAATCCACTAATATATATATAAGTTAAGAAATTACAACGTTGTATTTATTTGTAAGTAACAATAATTATAGTGACACCCGTACAACCCCTATGCTCTCCCTAGATGTAAGACACTCCCTCTCTCGAACTTAGGCTCCCCCTAAGTATGTGAATATTAGTGATGAAACACTTGAGCTTCCTTCAAGTGTGTGAGTGTCACACCCCGCCCCAGACCACCCTCTTAACCTAGGAAAGGGCGTGACTGTAAGAGTTATCAACCCTGTGTCTGACACTTACTGCCTACTAACTGTTGCGGAATAACTTTAATACCAATATATAACTCATATACAGCGGAATATCTTTAGGCCAAAATTTATTAATTTAGAAGCATAACATATTTAGAGTCGTTACAACACTAGATTCACAAGTCCCAAAACCCACAAACCCTAGTCCCTATATGAACAACAGTAACATGTGTACAATATTAATAGTAACCACCTAACAGATGGGTTACAAATCTCGTTATCCTTTAGTGGCAGAGCAGATGCAGAGCTATCTTTAGAGGATTTTACCGCTACCTGTGGGGGGGAAAAAGAAAACATTTGAAAACGGGGTGAGCTTGCACCCAGTGAGTGACTTAAGGAAGATAATGGATTCTCATGCAAAATCTCAATAAAGAGTTTAACTGAAATATAAGCTTTTACAGTACTTGTATTGCAGTATAAACATTTTTCAAGCATAAAACATATAAAGCTGTTTTAATCATAAAACAGTAAAACTATTTCTCAGTTGAGAATAACCCTTACTGTGGATAAAACAATCCTAACACTAACTGCTAGTCAAGAGAGAACCCTTTTGCTCAATCTCTGACTCTAACTACCTACGTGCACGTGGCGATACTAAGTACCGTCATACCTTAGGTACTTCTGTTCAGATACCTTCTCAAACATCCTTTAGTATCTGGTTGATTTGGTACGTTCTAAAACGTCCTTCAGTACCAATAGGTACCTTCTCAAATGTTCTTCAGTATCTAGTTGGGCAGATACCTTATCAAACGTCCATCGGTATCGCGTTTTAAGTAAAACTAGTCATAGATGACTTTCTCTTTAAAGCATGTAAAGTATAACACATATAAAAACATGGCTTTAAAGGTACTAATGCATGCTGAGTATATTTAACACATATACATTTCTTTTCAACAATTTCTCACACATGCATGCATTTAAAACATAACTCATGGTTTGCTTGAAAATTACTTTGTAAAACTGGTGGCATGAGAATAATCTTCTTTAAAACATGCTTTCTATAACATGTTGTAATCAAACATTTTAAGCAAATGTTTTAGTCAAAACTTTTTAGCCACTCATCTTGATTGCTTAGGAGCTTTTCACTTTAGTAGCTCCCTTTTCTACCTCGGGCTCCTTTTTCACCCCTAGAATCCAGATTCAAATTTCAACTTAGATAACTCATAGTTCTGGACCTTATTTTAAGATACTTCGTTCTACAAACATATTCTAAAATGTATCAGGAAGCATACCCTAAAATGTGAGCTCAGAACTCCTCGTGGTTTGGCTGGAATCACAGAATCTTCAAGACTGGCTCAAACTGATCTGACAGCTTGACCCTTCCATCTTCTTTTCAGTTTCCAGCCCGATCCCTTCGAGCTTTTCCTCCAGCAGCCCTACCATGAAAACTAGACTCTCAGAGCTTTCAGGTGGCTTTGGAATCACTCCAAACACACGAGTAAATTGGGAGAACTCTTCATCCCAAGTTGATGCGTCCTCTTCAAACTTCACTGTCCAATGCGTCCTCTATGACTAACGCATGGATTTGGCTCTAACGCAAGGTTTGCTCAACTTTCCCACTCTTTTTACGGTATTTTTGAATTATGAACTAAAAATGAAGTCTCTTGGCTCTATTTATAGGCGTCCAAACCTTCTCTGGAGTTGACACCACCTACTTGGCTGCATGGCCAAGTGTCTCCTTCTCACCTCATCAATGCAATGTTGTGATCATCGCAAGCTAAGTGTCTTACTCCCATGTTGCCAACGCATGAGCCTCAAATCTGATACCACCACCTCAAATTCTTAAGGCTTAAGGCTTTCCTCCCAAGAAGACATATGGTTTTGATGACGTTTTCTATGTGACCTCACCCTTGTATGCGTCCAACTCTTGGATGCTCAACGCCTAGTCCATAAACAATGCATAGCCTCTACTCAACGCATAGCAAGCCAATTCACTATCATTACAATTTAACTTAGCCATCGCAAGAAGCTAACCATCATCAATGCACAGGGTGACCATCCATCCTCGACGCAGGGCTCACTAGGTAGCATTGCACGGCTTGCTTGGCATTGGCGCATGGTGTTGGCACCAACGTATAGGCGCGCTACATGGGCTGGCCATCGACACATGGGCGTGCTGGCTGCTCGATGCATGGACGTGTTTGGCCGCATGGGCTGCACGTGGCGCCTTGATGTTTGGCCGGGTGCTTAGGCGTATGGGCGTGCTGCTTCGATACATGGGTGTGCGGCGTGTGCTGGCCATCACTTGCTTGCTCGGCCGCATGACAGAACACCTCGACGCATGGCATGGTCGCTCGGTAGTGTGCTCAATGCACGGACGTGTCCGCTCGACGCATTGGTAGGGCATCTGGCTGAGGCTGCTTGACGCATGGCATGGGCGCTGGCCGAGGCTGCTGGACGCATGAGCTGCCTTTCCATGCATGCCTCGCCTACTCGTGTGCCTTCCAACGCATCATCACCATTTTCCTTCTTCAGCCGCATGCCCTCACCAACATCCCTTACAACGCATCAACACTACCCACACAAAATTCTATACTTAGCCAAATTTTCTAAATTTTCCCAAAAAGTCAAATTTCCAAATTTCCTCTTTTCTTCTAATTTTCCACTCTTTTCTCTACCATTCACACTAGTTTCCACATCAACCTACTCATCACACTGATCTCAATAGGGAATATACTCAAGTAGAGAAATTAGGATTCGAGGTTCACATTTAGCTCCCCCTTATGAAAATTTCGTCCTCGAAATTTCGCTACAAGTCCGTTAATTAAACAACTGCGGATACTTGTTTCTGATTTGCTCTTTGGCTTCCCACGTTGCTTCTTCTGTGCTATGGTTTCGCCATAGTACCTTTACCAACGGGATTGTCTTGTTCCTTAAAACCTGTTCCTTTCTGTCAAGAATCTTCATTGGTTTCTCTTTATAAGAAAAATTCTCTTTCAACTGTACTGGTTGCTCAGGCGACACATGGGTAGGACCGGGCACATACTTTCTAAGCATTGCCACATGAAACACATCATGAGTACGAGATAATTCTGGAGGCAAATCCAATCGATATGCCATGGGGCCAACTCTTTCTATTATCTCGTAAGGTCCAATATATCTGGGGCTTAATTTCCTTTTCCTACCGAACCTGAGTATTCCTTTCCACGGAGATAACTTCAGAAATACTTTATCACCAACTTCAAACTCAAATTCTCTTCTCCGCTTATCGGCATAACTCTTTTGCCTATCTCGCGCCGTCTTAAGATTATCTCTTATAATCTTAACGTTATTCGATGTCTATTGTACAAGTTGTGGACCTAGTAATTTCCTTTCACTGACTTCATTCCAACATATCAGAGTCCTACATGGCCTTTCGTACAGTGCCTCATACGGTGCCATTCCGATACTCGAATGGTAACTGTTGTTACACGCAAATTCGATTAACGACAAATGTGTATCCCAACTGCCCTTAAATTACAATATACATGCTCTCAGCATGTTCTAATGTCTAGATTGTCCGCTTAGACTGACCATCCATCTGTGGTTGAAAAGCAGTACTAAAATATAACTTGGTTCCTATAGCTTTTTGCAAACTAGGCCAAAACTTTGATGTAAATCTGGAGTCTCGATCTGATATAATTGAAACTAGAACTCCAAACTAACTCATAACTCGAACAACATACAACTTGGCTAATTGATCTAGGGTATAAGTAACTTTAACAAGTAAAAACTTAGCTGTTTTAGTCAATCTATCCACAATTACCTATATACCATCATAGCTTGCCGGTGTCTTAGGTAATCCAAACAGGAAATCCATCGTAATATGCTCCCATTTCCACCCTGGTATGGGGAGTGGATTAAGTAATCCTGTTGGCCTCTGTCTTTCTGGTTTAACTTGTTGACATATTAGGCACCTGCCAACATACTCTACTATCTCTCTTTTCATACCAGGCCACTAGTACGATCTCTTTAATGTTCTGTACATCTTCGTACTTCCCAAATGCATAGCATAGGCCGAGCTATGTGCTTCTTCTAGAATAGCTTGTTTAAGTGCTAAGTCCTTAGGTATGCATATCTTACCTTCTTTCAATAGCATTCTGTCAGCTCTTAATTGGTAGTCTGTCCTCAATTCTTTATCTACTTCCTCAGCTAACTTTTGAAAATCAGAATCCTTTAATTGCTCACGTAGAATATCTTCTATGAGTGTAGGACGCACTTGAAATGAAGCTAGTAATCCTTCTTTTTGAGCGATTGATAATGCTGCCCTAGCATTATACAACTCATGAATCATTGTATCCTTCACTGAATTGATACTAGCTAGCTGATCTGGTTTTTCGACTTAAAGCATCAGCTACTACATTTCCTTTACCTGGGTGATAGTCAATGGTACAGTCATAGTCTTTGATCAACTCGAGCCATCTTCTATGTCTCAAGTTTAGTTCCTTCTGATCAAAGATATGTTTTAGAATTTTATGATCCGTAAATATGTGATACTGCTCACCGAACAGGTAATGTCTCCACAACTTTAGAGCTAACACAACTGCTGCTAACTCCAAATCATGTGTAGGGTAGTTACATTCATGCTTCTTTAACTGTCGAGAAGCATAAGCTACTACCTTTCCCTTCTGCATCAGCACACATCCTAACCCTTGTCGGGATGCATCACAATAAACCTCAAACTCTTTACCTGGTGTAGGTAGAGTTAATACTGGTGCTGACACTAACCTCTGTTTCAGTACTTGAAAACTATGCTCGCATTCTGGCGACCACTCAAACTTCGCATCTTTTCTGGTTAGGTTTGTCAATGGAAGAGCTATCTTAGAAAAGCCCTCCACGAATCTTATATAATAACTTGCTAAACCTAGAAAACTTCATACTTCAGTTACATTCAGGTGTCGTTCCCAGTCGACTATTGCTTCTATCTTTTGGGAATCAACGCTAACTCCATCAGCTGAAACTATATGCCCAAGAAATACGACTTGATTTAACCAAAAATCACACTTACTAAATTTGGCATATAACTCCTTTTCTCTTAGAATCTGTAACACCATCCTCAGATGTTCTTTGTGCTTCTCTGCACTACTAGAATACACTAGTATATCATCTATGAAAACTATCACAAAATGATCCAAATAATGATGAAATATCCTATTCATCAAGTCCATAAATACCGCAGGAGCATTTGTCAATCCAAATGGCATTACTAGGAACTCAAAATGTCCATATCTAGTTTTGAATGCAGTCTTTGGAACATCAGTGTCTTTCACCTTCAACTGGTGATAACCTGATCTCAAATCTATCTTAGAGAACACCGTGGCTCCCTTTAACTGATCGAAGATATCATCTATACGAGGCAATGGGTACTTATTCTTAATGGTCACCTTATTCAACTGTCTATAGTCTATGCATAATCTAAGAGTATCGTCTTTCTTCTTAACAAACAAGACTGGCGCTCCCCAAGGCGACACACTTGGTCTAATGTACCCCTTATCTACAAGTTCCTGTAACTAAACTTTTAGTTCCTTCAGTTCCGTTGGTGCCATCCTATATGGTGCCTGGGATATAGGTGCTGTACCCGGAACTAACTCAATAGTGAACTCTATTTCCCTGTCAGGTGGTAAGCCTGGTAACTCTTCAGGGAATACATCTAAAAATTCTTGTACCACAGGTACATCCTCAGGTTTCAGTTTCTTATCATGTGAAATTGCTACATAAGCTAAATAAGCTTCGCATCCTTTACTCAACAGCTTCCTAGCCTTCACTCCTGATATTAAACATCCTGGAAGTATTCTTTTACTTCCCACCAGGGTTATTTCTTTTTCCCCTGGTTTCCTAAACACTATTTCTCTTTTAAAACAATCTATAGTGGCATAGTGTTTACTTAGAAAATCCATACCTAAGATAACATCAAACTCTAGTAATTCTAATGGAATCAAGTCAATCCAAAAACTCTGATTTCCAAGAATTACTTCACAATTCCTGTAATACTTATGTACAACTAGAGTATCTCCTATAGGTGTAGAGATAAACAAATCTTTGTTCATACGTTCAGGCACTTTATCTATATGTAATGCACACATGCTAGATATGAATTAGTGCGTAGCACCATGATCAAATAATGCATAAGCGGATTGATTACATAAAGTTATCGTACCAGTTACGACATCTGGAGCCTCTTCCGCTTCCTGGTGTGTCATAGCGTATACTCTACTCTACTGCTGCTGCTGTTGGGGTCGTCAAGCTACCCTTTTCTGCTTAGCTATACCAGATCCCTTACCTCTAGTTCCGGTTGCTCTAGGTTGGTTTACAGTCTGTGTAACTCCTCTTTACTCACTCTATGCTCCATGACCTAGCTGAGGACAATCTCTCTTGAAATGCCCAGCTTGTCTGCACTAGAAGCACACATTCCTATTACCATAACATACTCTTATATGAGGCCTACCACAATTTACACAAAGTGGTTTCCTCCCTGTACTAGTTACTGACTCGCTAGCACGACCTGATATTAATCCACCACTTGGTCTAGCTGCAGGTCTTGACCTTTTTCGACCTAAGCTTTGTTGGCTCATGCCTCCAAAATTCCTCATACCCGACTGTCTAGAGAACGGGGGTCTAAATCTCTTACTTATCGTTTCTCCAGTTATTCTAAACCGTCCTTCACCTGGCTGGAGTACATATTCCCTCGCTACACTCTGCTCTACTCGGATAGCGGTCTTAACTAACTGAGTGAAATTCACCCAATTGGATGTAAAGGTAACGGGTCTACGTATTTTTCTTCTTAGGCCATTTTCAAATCTTCTACACCTCTCCTTCTCTTCTGCGATGATTGGAAGGGAATATTGAGATAACTCAGTAAATCTTTGCTCATACTTAGCCACCATCATTGCTCCCTGAGTTAGCCTAAGGAATTCCTCCCTCTTTGCTTTTTTAAAAGAATTAGGGTAGTATTTATCCTCAAATACTTGTCTGAACTCAGACCAAGTCATAGTTTCCGAACTATTCCTTCTAGCCTCCATCATTTTCCACCATTTCTCAGCCTCTTTTTGCATCAAGAATGCTGTTAACTCGATCTTACAATCCTCAGGGCACCTCGTAACTTTAAAACATTTCTCCATCAAATCTAACCAGATCTCAGCATCTATTGGATCTGTGGCTCCATCGAACGTCGTGGCTTCTAAAGCTTTCAGCCTCTCGACGTCAAATTTCTTTTCTGGATCATTCTGAATCGACCATACACTTGTCACCAATCTTTGAGTGATTCTATCAAATACTCGATCCTCCATCTAGGGTTCTACACCTGCCCTGGTGTACTCAACTCGTTTGCAGAAGTTGCTTCCTGCTCTACTGAGTCTCTAACTCTTTTCCCCTTCGGATTTGGGTCCCATCTAACTTCAGGACCTCCGCTGGTAGGTCAACATTCCTCTCCTCAGTCTGTTTGCTTCACTTGCCACTTCTCCTCAGCGTCTTTGCCTAATTATCAGGTACACATGTTAGAGACTTATCTATGGGACTTAATCTAATGCATGAACTCTCTCTTTCACCCAATACCTTATGCTTTAATACTAAACTAGCTCAAACCTTTCCCAAGTTTACGTATACCTTTGCTCTGATACCAAGCTGGTATCAACCTAAACTTTATACTCAACCTTCTCTTAGGTTTTACGTAAACCTTTGCTCTAATACCAAGCTGTCACACCCTGCCCCAGACCACCCTCTTAGCCTAGGAAAAAGCTGACTGAAGCAGTTATCAACCTTGTGGCTGACACTTACTGCTTACTAATTGTTGCAGAATAACTCTGATACCAATATATAACTCATATACAGCGGAATATCTTTAGCCCAAAATTTATTAATTTAGAAGCATAACATATTTAGAGTCGTTACAACACTAGATTCACAAGTTCCAAAACCCACAAACCCTAGTCCCTATATGAACAACAGTAACATGTGTACAGTATTAACAGTAACAATCTAACAGACGGGTTACAAATCTCGTTATCCTTTAGTGGCTGAGCAGATGCAGAGCTATCTTTAGAGGATTCGATCGCTAC
Source organism: Benincasa hispida (assembly GCF_027475165.1). Lineage (NCBI taxonomy): Eukaryota > Viridiplantae > Streptophyta > Magnoliopsida > Cucurbitales > Cucurbitaceae > Benincasa > Benincasa hispida. The sequence goes on along the minus strand of NC_143481.1, from coordinate 31,981,563 downwards.
CTGTGGTGGGGGGTGGGGGGGGGGGGGGCTGTGGGGGGGAAAAAGAAAAACATTTGAAAACGGGGTGAGCTTGCACCTAGTGAGTGTCTTAAGAAAGATAATTGATTCTCATGCAAAATCTCAATAAAGAGTTTAACTGAAATATAAGCTTCTACAGTACTTGTACTGCAGTATAAAATTTTCCAAGCATAAAACATATAAAGTTGTTTTAATTATAAAATAGTAAAACTATTTCTCAGTTGAGAATAACTCTTACTGTGGATAAAACAATCCCAACACCAACTGCTAGTCAAGAGAGAACCCTTTTGCTCAATCTCTGACTCTAACTACCTACGTGCACGTGGCCATACTAAGTACCGTCATACCTTAGGTACTTCTGTGCAGATACCTTCTCAAACGTCTTTCAGTATCTGGTTGGTTTGGTACCTTCACAAACATCGTTTAGTACCAATAGATACCTTCTCAAATTTCCTTCAGTATCTAGTTGGGTGGACACCTTCTCAAACATCCTTCGGTATCGCGTTTTAAGTGAAATTAGTCATAGATGACTTTCTCTTTAAAGCATGTAAAGTATAACACATATAAAAACATGGCTTTAAAGGTACTAACGCATGCTGAGTATATTTAACACATACATTTCTTTTCAACAATTTCTCACACATGCATGCGTTTAAAACATAACTCATGGTTTGCTTGGAAATTACTTTGTAAAACTAGCTGGCATGAGAATAATCTTCTTTAAAACATGCTTTTTATAACACGTTGTAATCAAACATTTTAATCAAACATTTTATGCAAATGTTTTAGTCAAAATGTTTTAGCCACTCACCTTGATTGCTTAAGAGCTTTTAACTATAGTAGCTCCCTTTTCTACCTTGGGCTCCTTTTTCACCCCTAGAATCCAGATTCAACTTATAGCTTAGATTACTCATAGTTCTGGACTTTATTTTGAGATAATTCCTTCTACAAAAATATTCTAAAATGTCTCAGGAAGCTCAGAACTCTTCGTGGTTTGGCCGGAATCATAGAATCTTCAAGACTAGCCCAAACTGATCCGACTGCCTGACCCTTCTTCCTTCTTTTCAGTTCCAGCTCGATCCCTTCGAGCTTTTCTTCCAGAAGCCCTACCATGAAATCTAGACTCTCAGAGCTTTCAGGTGGCTTTGGAATCACTTCAAACGAACGAGTAAATTGGGAGAACTCCTCGTCCCAAATTGATGCGTCCTCTTCCGACTTCACTGTCCAATTCGTCCTCTATGACCAACGCATGGATTTGGCTCCAACGCAAGGTTTGCTCAACTTTCCCACTCTTTTTACGGTATTTCTGAATTTTAAACTAAAAATGAAGTCTCTTGGTTCTATTTATAGGCGTCCAAACCTTCTCTAGAGTTGACACCACCTACTTGGCTGCATGGCTAAGTGTCTCATTCTCACCTCATCAACGCAATGTTGTGATCATCACAAACTAAGTGTCTTACTCCCATGTTGCCAACGCATGAGCCTCCAATTTGATGCCACCACCTCAAATTCTTAAGGCTTAAGGCTTTCCTCCCAAGAAGAAACATGGTTTTGATGATGTTTTCTATGTGACCTCACCCTTGTATGCGTCCAACTCTTGGATGCTCAACGCCTAGTCCATAACAATGCATAGCCTCTACTCAACGCATAGCAAGCCAATTCACTATCATTACAATTTAACTTAGCCATCGCAAGAAGCTAACCATCACCAATGCATAGGGTGACCATCCATCCTCGACGCAAGGCTCACTAGGTAGCATTGCACGACTTGCTTGGCATGGGCCCATGGTGCTGGCCACCAATGCAGAGGCGCGCTGCAAGCTGGCCGGGTGCTTAGGTGCATGGGTGTGCTGCTTCGACGCATGGGCGTACGGCGTGTGCTGGCCATCGCTTGCTTGCTCGGCTGCATGACAGGACACCTCGATGCACGACATGGCCGCTCGGTAGTGTGCTCAACGCTCGAGTGTGTCCGCCCAACGCATTGGCAGGGCATCCAGCCGAGGCTGCTCGACGCATGGCATGGGCACTGGCTGAGGCTGCCTTTCCATGCATGCCTTGCCTACTCGTGTCCCTTGCAACGCATCATCACCATTTTCCTTCTTCAGCCGCATGCCCTCACCAACATCCCTTCCATCGCATTAACACCACCCACACACAATTCTATACTTAGCCAAATTTTCCAAATTTTCCCCAAAAGTCAAATTTCCAAATTTCCTATTTTCTTCTAATTTTCCACTCTTTTCTCTACCATTCACACTAGTTTCCACATCAATCTACTCATCAAACTGATCTCAATAGGGAATATACTCAAGTTGAGAAATTAGGATTCGGGGTTCACAATGAGACTCCCTTTCACTTGATGATATTTTTCCTTCTGCTTGTGAATCCCTTCACATGAGAACTTAGGCTCCCCTAAGTCTTGAGAACTCCCTTCTTGATGAATAATACCTTAGACCCCTCTAAGACTTGAGAAATCCTTATCAATCAGCAAAGTCTTAGGCTCCCCCTAAGACCGAGCAATTGAAAGAACTCTTATTCATGAGTACCTATGAGCGAAAGCGAATCTTTCCATTCATTATGACATAATTTCCACAAATACATTCAAACATACAGATATGCATTGTAAAGCTAAATTACTAGCATGCTTAAAGAATTAATAAATAAGAGATCGAGAGATCATACTAGTTGAAGACTTTTCTTCACAGCAAATCTCGATTTTGCTAGAACGGCAAGCTATCATTCCGCAACACCCAATCATCTACCACAAACAGTCTCCACACAAACAAAAGGAAACAGGGACGACACCACCACTCAGAGGCCTCAGTATTCTCTGAGTGAGAATCCAAAGGGTGGGTGATGACGGGCAGAAATGCACATCATCTTAGTCCTTTTATTTAGAATTATGAAGGCTATTAAGCAGATATGCGGCAATTATGTTAGGAATTCATGAGAAAATGAGTTTGCATCGTCAACATTAAGAATCTCGGCTACCCACTATTATGCATTATTATGCGTTCAATTGCCTATTTTTGTAGCTAATGCAGGAGTCAGACGCAGATGCAGAAGTTGGGCTATCGCATAGACGACCACATGCGGAGAACTTCTCCATCGCAAACGTGAACGCATACGTTTAGCGCATGGGTGTTGTGGTAATCAACCGCATGCGTCCATCGCATTGGAGTTGCGATCGTCAAGCGATTGCGGTCATCGTGTAGAAGTTGCGGTAACCAAGCGAATGCGGTCATTGCAAGATTGCGGCTACACGGTGATAACCATAATAGAGGGATGAATGCAAGGTTGGTGGAATGGAAGCATCAACGCATATCTCGGGAAAATAAAAAAATGATGTTGACATTTCACCTACCACGCTGTTAGCAGCAGAGATTCAGAAAAGAACCAACGTGCCGCAAATGTCAGAATCAGAATAGGTCCATTAATGTTGTCGGCGATCAAGCTCTATAAATAGACGCCGTTGAGCATAACTTCAAATCATCCAAGGTTTCCATCCAAATTTCTACCTTCGGGTGGATCCTTGTGATCCAGATGAACATGTTAGAAGAAAGCATGAGAGTTCTTCATCTCCTTCATCCATTCTGAGTGACGACCGGAGCCTTTTCCGGAGTTAGATCTCGAGAGAGTCAGCTTCACCGACCTTCCATGGCACCACCGGCAACCTTGACACACATCCGCTAGAAGCAAGACATTGCTTCTAGCTGGTCCTTTCATTTTCTCTTCCTTTCTTATATTGTATTGTATTACATTTTGGCTTAAGAAATTAATACATCGTGCGTTCAATGCATTTCTATGTTTCCTTTGATTCCATCTCCATCTTTCTTTGCTTAGCATCCTTAACTTTTATTGCATCACTTAGTGAGATTGCTAGAGTATAGCATACTTAATCATGCGGCATAGAAATATGAAACATGTAGAAAACCACCGGGAGGTGTGCGTTGCGTGAATGTTGTGAGAAAACCTTATTTGCTTAGTGTGAAGCTGTAGCAACGCCTGTCTATAGGCAGACACAACGCTTGTCTATGAGTAAAGTCAGCAACAACTAACTACCCGAATTGTATTCACTAGAGATAGGAATAATCTTACGTCAGCCAAGTTTATGCGTTTACCTTGTCTTTTGAGCACATCATTCATCATTTAGGCATACTTGGGAAAGTAGTCTAAAACCCAAATCTAAGACTCGAGAGAGCGGATTAGAACGCATAAGTAAGAATGGGGAACTTAGAGATAAGCTCCGTTTTCTATTACATAGCGTATGCACCCTACGGATAGGATATTGCATGCGTCCAGAAGTAGGATACGGTGGTATGTAGCTATCACGCTTATGCGGCGAGTGCACGTGAGCAGGTTATGAAGGTTTAGAAATAGGCTTCTCGACACTATCGCATATACATCGCATGCGTCCTAGAATTAGGCACAAGTGTGTAGCATGATCGCATAGTTTGCGTTGGCTGGGGTTACCCTTGCGGTCAAGCTCATTGTTGCAGTGAAGACATCCTCATATTTTATCTATTTTTCCATGCATTTACTACGCGTCAACAGTTGCCGTGTCTTCACCTCTCATTCATACTTCCTATGCTTTGCCTATTAGTTAGAAGTAGGAGTAGTTTGTAGCTTAAAACCTCCCCGTCATTCTTTTATTCATCCGTCGTAAACACATTACCGCATACTGATAACTTGTAGAAATACAAGTTATTTATGCCACCTTATCTAGATATTGCGGCCAAAAGTTAGTAATTATGTGCCAATTGTATGAAAATTAGCCTAGTATTACAATAATAAAAATGTTTGCGATTACACCCACTAACACCAAAAAGATGGAAGACAAGCCGAACTTTACTCTGTTTTGCAGGAGATCAAGTCACCGCTTGCGCTCAAGGCTCACAAGAGACTAATCAACGCATCTCTGTCACATTGTGCCCGTCAATCAACAATGAAGAGACAATTACCGCATCGCGGCGCAATGCGACAGTCGATCTGAGAGCTGTGTTTCAATCGCATGTGGTAATAAAAACAAACACCGCATACGAACCTACGATCGAAAGATGCAGCTGAGCAATGAAAGAGCGAAGGATTGAGACACATGTACAACTAATGGTTGTGCAGAATTGACGGTCTGATTGCATAATAGAAAGAATAATATCCCTCCATCTTCGAAATTACCATAGCCATGAGTGGGGACCACAAGGCCGGAGTCAAAGATCTGCACCTATAAATACCCCATTGATTTCAGAGAAAAGATATGCTACTTGATACGGGGTGAAGTGCTGCTAGATTGTAGAGAGAAGGCTGAGCTGAGTGCTTAAGAGAAGAAATCCGAGAAGAAGTCGAGATAAGTCCAAGAGGTGAATCTTAGATCCAACCTGCCAAACTCCCGATAGGAAGCTCTGTGCAAAGATCTCTGCTACCGGTAGAGCAAGTCTGAGAGGGAAGCTCTTCCTACCATCAAATCCATCCTATCCGGCAAGCAGATCTCCATTGAATCTGTGTCAAGACATTGGCACTTATTTGTATCTGTTCTATCTCTCTTTCATTGTGTAATTCATGTTTTCTTTATCTCTTCATTCACACACCATGTATCAAACACTTAGTAGAAATATTAAATGTTTCGATAAATTCCATTTACCATTCTCTATCTATTTTCGTTCACCCACCAATCACTTTCTCCATGATATCTTCTTAATACTCTGATGAGAAATTTGAATCACTAAGAACTTAATCTGTATTAAAGATATAAAATATGTTTAGCTAAAGCATGCTAGACGACATCTTCACCTGTGAGAGCAGAAGCGAAGATGCCATTCCTCCTGTCGAGAGAAGGTTGGAAGAATGCGTTAACTAAAGCGAGAAGTACTTCCAGAGATGGAAGCAACCTTGCATTCATTACGTTCATCCCTATTTCACCACAGAGATGTGGGAACATGGCCGATCACCGAGAGGTGTACGCCAAGGGAAAACGAAACCGTAGTTATGTCTTTAACGCAATTAATGAACTTGCGATGTTTATACTAGTTATCTTTTCTATTTCTGTTTCATACATAAAGACTTGCGATGAAGGTGTCATTCTGATCTGTCGAGAGAAGGTCAGAAGAATATGTTAACTAAAGCGAGTAGTACTTCCAGACATGAAAGCAACCTTGCATTCATTACGTTAGTCTCTATTTCACCACAGACATGTGGGAGCGCAACCGATCACTAAGAGGTGTACGTCAAGAGAAGAGTGGAACAGTATTTGTACCTTCAATCCAATTAAGAACTTGCGTTGTTTATATTATTTGTCTTTCTCTTTCTATTCTGTTCATAAGACTTGTCACCACATCCCATGTCTCAGCACAACTTTCACAGCCAGTCTTAATCCCAACATTTTGTACATGAAGTCTGTATCTTGTATCATCTAGCTTAGGTTTACTGTATTTTTATGTTTTCATCGCATCTTTTTTGCTTTCCTTTATTTTATTGCAATTTATATACTTGTACAAACATACTTTTAAAGATTGAAAACCTGGTCGCATGTCTCATGAACATACCACAATAACCTAAACCAGTCCCCATGTTCGTTGCGGTGGAATTACTCTTGGTTCCATCGTAAGGAAATTTGTGGCAACGCATGGCATACTACATGAACATCCATAATTAACGCATAATCAGAAGTAGTATCGCATCATTGTGAGCAATTTATATCATCATCCCAAATGCATTACAAGTTTATGGCACCGTTGCCGGGGATATGGTTAACGTAAAAAGTTTATGGCACCGTTGCCGGGATTGGTTAACGGTTTATTGTTGAATATTTTTGTGATATGTGTAGGACAGATCTCTTTGTACTGACTGTTCAATGCGAAGAGCAGTCTGACGGCCTACGAGTACTGGAGTGATCCAAAAATTCTAAGCGGACCCAAAGATTAGGTGTATTTTTCGCGCAGGAGCACATCAGAACCAAAATAAGCGCTGGACTTTCAAAACCTACGGTTGCGGAGAATGCAAGGTTTGAGAAGTGCACGCATTCCCCATACCTGATATGACTCCCAAAGGACTTATATTGCATCTCCTCCCATACATATTGTGGGATGAGGTAAGGAGGAGAACAATGTCCTTGACGACATTGTACAGGCAAGCAGGATTGATCGCTTGCGGGGATGCTATTGCGGTAACTTTGAAAAACTCTTTCAATTAGCATCCTTATATCTATGTTTAATCGCTTTCTTTACAGCTTTCTTTTACTGCTTTCTAGATTCTGTATTTGCTGCCTATTAGGATTAGCTTTTAATGCTTTTTGTATTTCCTTCCAATTTAATTTCGTATGTACTTCCATTCCTTTAATTTAGTAGCGTCGTTAATAAATTCTTGTGAATGAGTGGATGAACCATTAAACACCGCAAAGTTCTTTTCGACTTGTGTTTTAGATGAATTAAAAAAAATAAAAAAAGAAAAATAAATACTGGTATGAAACACGATGATAGGTGCATTGTGTGTTAACAAGAGACACCTTGCGTCCATTACACCTAAATGCATTGCGTTGAAGGGTGTGTTGCGCGCTTGTGTGCTCTTTGCCCATCCTTAGCTAAATGCACTATGTTGAGGTATCCTCTAGAAATGTGTCTAGTTAAGGGGCGTGTTGCAGGAGTACATGTGTGTTGCCCATCCTCAGCAAATATGTGTCTGCGTTTAATGGAAGCATGATGTGAATTTTTAAATCGTGCACCCTTCTGAATCAAATTTGAAAGAAAATTTCAATTCATTTATTCTTTTATCAGTTAATCAAATTCTTTGACTTAGACAGGCAACAAAAATTTTGTATTGCGTTCATTGGTAATTAATTGTATACTTTGTTAATATTTAATACAATGAGTACATATTCATTCCACTTTTTGCCTGTGCCTTTTTCTTTATCATCCTTTGTCAATACTTGCGATATTCTCAATCTTTTACTTTTTTGTTCTTCATTGCGTTGCTATGATGTATTACATGTTTATACTTAGAAACATTTCCCATACTTAGTAAATTCTAACTAACACTTAGTTAATTCTTAGTTTAGTAGTACTTTACCTTTTATCTTTCAAAGTTCTGCTCAAACCTTCTTTTTGAAATTTTCTTCTAAGCGTTTGTCTAGTCTCTCCAAACAATGCAATGAGGACCTTGCTCATCTTTAAATTTGGGGGTGGGGAAGGTCTGAGTAGATGAGATCAAGATTATGTTGTAGTTAAGAAAATGTGTCCATTTTTATTTAATATATATATATATATATATATTTATGCAAAACTCTAATGTCAGCGCAAGGGAAAACCTCAAAAATATTCCCAACCTAATAAGAGTTTAGTTATGAAAGGAGCCAGCTCGTAGTTGGATGTTCGTATGACACCTGTAGGAGCAAGCCAAAACGAAGGTGGGTTTCTAAGAACAACGCAGTATGAAAAAAAAGGGAAAAAAAATAAAACAATTAACAACAAGAAACCTAAGCTAATATGAATAACGCAAGTTTCTCGGAGTGATCCGAGGTCGAACACAGGGATGCCGTAGTTAATGCGTTACGTTCATGAAATATGCGACGGGGTATTTTTCAATTATAAAAAGTGTGTGTGTACAGGTATTTAAAATATGCGGTAAAGTAAAGTATGCGGTAAAGTAAAATATGCGGTAAAGTAAAGTTACGGTAATACAATAAAATGCGATAAAAGTAAACCTAAGCTAATATGATACAAGATACAGGATACCGATACATGATACTCAGATTGAGACTGACTGTGAAGATTATACAAAGGGTCGTGTTATGTGGTGGCAAGTCTTTATGTATGAAATAGAGATCGAAAGGGTAATTAATACAAACATCGCAAGTTCATTAATTGCGTTAAAGATATAACTATTGTTCCGCTTTCCCTTGGCATACACCTCTCGGTGATCGGCCGTGTTCCCACATCTCTGTGGTGAAACAAAGATGAATGTAATGAACGCAAGGTTGCATCATCTCTTGAAGTACTTCTCGCTTTAGTTAAAGCATTCTTCTAACCTTCTCTCGACAGGCAGAATGACATCTTCACTTCTGCTCTCACAGGTGAAGATGTCGTCTAGCATGCTTTAGTTAAACATATTCATTTCTTTCGCACAGATTAATTTACTTGTTTGATTCATTATAATTACCAAGGAATTAAGAAAACATCATGGAGAAATCGATTAATGGAGGAACGGAAATAGACAGAAAGATGGAGATGAAAATGATCATGACATTCAATACTAATATTTAGCGTCTGATACATGGTGTGAATGATAGAGATTAAGAAGATGAATACAATTGATAATAAGAGATAGAAACAAATACAAAAAAGTGCCAACATCTTGACACAGATCTGGACAGTGGATTTGCTTGCCGGCGAATGGAGTGAATGGAAGGAAAAGCGTCCCTCTCAGGCTTGTTCGTCTGGTAGGAGTGACCTTGGTACAGAGCTTCCACGGTGGGGATAGAAAGGATTTGCCTTGAGACTCACCTCTCGGCCTTGTCTCTTGAATCTTCCTGGATCTTCTCCGATCAGCACTCATACCAGTCTCTCTCTCAATATACAAATATCAAAATATGCCCGTACCAAGTATATTTTCTCATAGAATTTCAAAGGCTATTTATAGGCTCAGCTTTGACTCTCTGTAGTGTGGACTCCACTTTATTGTTATGGAAATTCTAGAAATGGTGAAGTGAATATTCCTTCTGTTACGCGATCAATCCCGTCAGAAATGCACAACGGTCAGTTGTACACGTGTCAGGATCCTCCACAATTGCGTTGCTCTTTTGCATCTTCGATCGTTTGCCCGCATGCGGTGTTGTTTTTTATTACCGCATGTGGTTAAAGTTGTGTTGATCACTTAGCTCTTGATAGATTGTCGCATGCACCGTCATTGCGTTGATCGTCTATTCATTTCTGAATTATTGGCGCAATGCGACGTAGATGCGTTGTTTAGATTATCTTGAGCCATGAACGCATGCGGTGACTCGATTTCTTGCAAAACAGATTTGAAATATTCTTTTCTACCATTGCGATGATGTCAGTGGGTGTATTGACGACAATTTATAATTCTTGTATTTCTTAGTTAATTTCCATAGAATTGACGCAACTTTCCTTTCTTTTGGCCGCAATATCTAAATAAAGTAGTATAAATAACTTGAATTTCTACAAGTTATCACATCCCCAAATTTAGATATATGCTTATCCTCAAGAATATCTTCTACTAAGGCAATAATGCTCAATTCCTATCCTAAATTTTTGTGTCGATTGGTTGCTCCAAATTCTCCACTTAGGCACATTACCTAACAACGCAATTTCTTTCTATCCTTGAAAATTCCTAACAAAGCCCTACTTTATTCTTCTATACAACAAATTTCTGCTAAAAAATGCTTTTCTAGTTTTAAAAAGAATGTTTACCTTTTCTTGTCAAAACAACTTGATGTGTCTGGATGCGGTGGTAAAACTTTGCGTCATTTATTAGATTGTTGATCATGGTTACACCCTTCGTTTTGGCTTGTTCCCACGGGTGTCATGGGAACATCCAACTACGGTTGTGTGCCAATCTCAACTTTAACTCATGAATTTCAGAGGAGTTGTCTCTTGTTTGTTTTATTTTTCTTTCTCGTTTTTCTCTTTTCATATTGCGTTGTTCTTTGAAACCCACCTTCGTTTTGGCTTTCCTTCACGGGTGTCATGCGAACATCCAACTACGAGCAGGCTCCTTTCACAACTTAACTCTTATCAGGTTGGGAATGTTTCTGAGGTTTCCCTTGTGCTGACATTGGAGTTTATATGATTTTTTTTTAATGAGCGCATTTTTCTTAATGACTACATACGCTTGATCTCATCTGTTCAGACCTTCCCCACCCCTAAATTTAGAGATGCGCAAGATCCTTTTGCTTTGTTTGGACAGAATAGACAAACACTTAGACAAAATTTCAAAAAGAAGGTTTGAGCAGAATTTTGAAGGATAAAAGGTAAAGCATTGCTAAGCTACGAATTAACTAAGTGTTAGTCAGAAAATACAAAGTGTGGGAAATATTCCTAAATCTATGCATATTATACATCATGACAGCGCAATGAATAACGCAAAACGAAAGATTAACAATGTCGCAAAGTTGACAAAGGATGATAAAGAAGAGGCACAGGCATATGGATAGAATTGTTACTTAGTTGTATTGAAAATTAACTAATTATACAAATAATTACAAATAACGCAATACAAAGTTGTTGCCTGTACAATGAATCAAAGAATTTAGATAAGCATAGAAAAATAATGAATTAAATAAAATTAACAGAATGGCCACAAAAAAATAAATGTAAAGATTATTGAGGAGCAGGAGGTTCTGGAGGAGGGTTCGGATGTGGTACTTGAGGAGCTTATACAAAAATCAAATGCTGCCTGAGATGTGGAGGAACCATGGGTCCATGAAGATATGCTGTCAGAAAATTAAAGAACTCATGGCTGTGCTCCGCTATCTGTCTTTGGTGCAGGTGAATCGTATAAGTGTTGCACTGAATATTGATCAACACCTGCCTTGTCATGGCAGCACTCCGTTGTAAATCATCGACTCGCTCCATTACCACATCAATTATTTGGCCAAAGAAGGTTTTTTGTTGAGAGAAGAGCTTTTGCTGTTGAGAGAAGAGTTGTTGCTATTGAGCAAGATGGGACTGCATATCTGCTAACTCAGTAGCTAAGGAAGCAATGGTAGGTTGTGCCTGCGATGCCTCGCCAGCGACGTTTTGGGGTTGGGCAGAAGTGCCTTCACCCAAATCATGTGGGTCATCAACATGCGACGGTGGAAAGGGAAGTTGTGGTGATGATGCTGAAGGTGATGATAGGGCTGGTGGATATGCGGTTGGAGAATCTGGGGGAAGGAGAAGATTGGTAAAGTGCTCAGGAAGGGAAGAAGAAGGTTATGTGGGAGGGCTTGGAGGGCGAATTATTAAGAGTAAAGGGTCCATGGGTTCTGGAACTTGCATTGTTTCTTCTTGGATTTTCCCCTTTCCCTTGTCGTCTCTACGCTGTTTCTTTAGCTTGGGCTCTTGCAGTGCATTCAAATCTATGTTAGGCCTTTTCAAAGGGAGTTCAGGGCAGTGTGGGGAATCTTTGAGGAGCAACCTCAAAATCTTGACGTTTATTAGGCCGTGAACTTCTGCCATTAGCTCTTCATCAATGCCCACACCCAATGATAGGCATAAACGTGAAACCATCCATGGGAAGAAGTACTGCCCTCTTATGTGCCCCACAAAACCCCGAATTTATCTTGCGATCAACTGGCCTACATCGATTGGAATGCCGCGCACAATGCAATATGTGGCCATAACTCGATCCCTCGAAATTTTTTTGTCATGGGAAGTTGGGATCAGCTGCCGTTTGACCAAATAAACCCAAAGCCACGCCTCAGGAAGCAGAGTCTTTGACGCCAGGGTCTTGAAGCCTTTTAAAGAAACCAACCACTTAATGCCCAATTGTGTTAATACTCGCAGCTTATCTTCCACCTGCTCTTCAGTCTGATCATCAGTGATTTTGTTGCCCGGTGCATCCAGGTTATCCTTCATCCAGTATAGTTCATTAATGTCCCTTGCGCTGAAAGACACCGTTTGCCCTTTTATGGTCACCATATCCTTGGTGCCATGTAGCCGTCCATGGTAAAAGTCGCACACTACCTTTGGAATAACAATGGCTGGGCACTGGCAAAATGTGTCCCATCTATGTTCTACGATCACGCTCGTAATCAAGTCTAGTAGTGGCGTTGGTGCAGGGAAAAAGCCCATCTCTACCAGTAAGTCATTGTTCTCCTTCTTTCTTGATGGACGCACCTTTGCCAACGCAGGCTTGCTACTCTCTGCGACTGCTTTGCCCTTTTCCTTAGTCAACGCAAGGCGGGATTTCTGCCTTTTTTTTCTTTCTCGCTCCTTGCATTATTCCTCTTTTTCCCGTTCAGCAAGTTCTTTTCCTTTCTTCTTTGTTAAGCGCTGCATGTTTGCTTGGCGCTTCTTCTCCTTTTCTTCTTTCTTCTTTTCCTCTTCTTTTTCCTTCTTTTTCTTTTCTTCTTCTGCCTCTTCTCTCTCTTTTGTTTCAAACTCTCTTTCAAACTGCTCGGAGGCCAGCAAAAGGCGCTGTTCCTCTTCGAGCCTTCTTATCTCCTCGATTCTCAAAATTTCATAATTGCGGCACACCTTCTCATCTTGTAGTCTCCTCTTTCAACTACCCTCTACGATGATGAGTTGTGCCCGCAACAATTTTTCCTTCTTTTCTTCCTCTTCTTTTCTTCTCCTCTCCCGCTCTTCTAATGCGTCAATCAAAATTGGAGGGTCCACGGTTGACCCTTGCGGTACATTCTCCTTGCGGCACCGCATCAAGGGTGTAACATCTCCTTCTTCTCCTTCGTCAGTCGCAACCATTTACGTTGTTTCAGGTTGCGCTGTTTCTCTCAGTTGCACTGATTCCCCCTTGTTCTCCCTTATAGAGGTGGATTGACCGTCCAACTCTGGGCTTGTAGCCTTCTTTTTCCTTTCTTCTTCCTTCTTCAGGCGCCTTTCTTCACGCCTGCTCTCTTTCCTTTCTTCCCTCTCTTTCCTCTTCCTTAGATTGGCCTTCTCATCCTCTTCATCCTCCTTCTCTTTGATTTTCTTCTCTGCTTTGCGATGATGGGATGGATCACCTTCTCCAACCTTATTTCCTTTGCTCTTCTTTTCCTTCTTATTCTCCTCAACTGTGAAACCCGGATTTCCATTATTCCTACTTAAGCAAGTGGTTAAGGAAATTAACTAAGTAAAAGTTAAATCCTATGTTGAAGTGAAGGAAAATTTCTTGGTGTTGAATAGATTTTCCTTGAATAGTTGAGTTAAACTTTAATTGATGAAAAATTGACTAAGTGTTGGACTAGGCATTGCCATGCATTGGCCATAAGATCTTGGAGAGGTTATTTGGGCCAAGGGAGAAGTTGAAGTGGGAGTGACGCATGCCTTGGAGGTTAGACCAACGCATTACGTTGGTTAGATGCATTGGATGCATTGGATGCATTGGATGATGGATGCGTTGGATGCATTGGTTGCGTTGGATGCGTTGGATGATGGATGCGTTAGATGCGTTGGTGAAGGAAGGAAAATGGAAGTGAGGTATTGGGATGGCACGAGGGCTGGAGGGTGGCATGCGTCGCGCAACCTCGGCCAAATGCCTAGCCATGCGTTGAGTAGCCTCGGCCAAACTGCCCAGGCATGCGTCGATGTACCTAGCTCATGCGTCAAGCACTGTCGAGCCTGCCGAGTGGCCATGCCCATGCGTCGATGCCTATGTAGCGAGCGCCCTGTCAAACACCCCTGCCATGCAACCAAGCACGCCCATGCGGCCGAGAAAGTGAGCGATGGCCAGCCTATGCAGCACGCCCATGCGTCGAGTGGCCAACTTATACAGCACGCCCATACGTCGGTGGCCAGCACCATGCGCCCATGCCAAGCAAGCCGTGCGATGCTACCTAGTGAGCCATGCGTTGAGGATGGGCAGTCACCCTATGCGTTGGTGATGGCTAGCTCTTGGGATGGCTAAGTTGGATTGCGATGGCTAAGTTGGATTGCGATGGTAGTGAATTGGCTTGCTATGCTTTGATTATAGGCTATGCATTGAGTATGGACTATGTGTTGAATATCCAAGAGTTGGACGCATATAAAGGATGAGATCACTTAAAAAACGACATCAAGCCATGTGTCTTCTTGGGAGGAAGCCTTATGCCTTAAGAATTTGAGGTGGTTGCATCAGATTGTAAGCTCATGCATTGGGTACATGGGAGAAAGACACTTATATTGTGCTGATAAAAAAGATGTGTTGGTAGTGTAAGGGAGAAACACTTGGACATGTAGCCAAGTAGGTGGTGTCGATTTTGAAGAAGGTTTGGACGCCTATATATAGGGCCAAAAGACTTCATTTTTAGATCACAATTCAAAAATACAGTAAAAAGAGTGGGAGTGTTGAGCAAACCTTGGCTCCAAATCCATGCGTTAGTCATAGAATTTCAAAGAGGACGCATTGGATAGTAAAGTCTAAAGAGGACGCATCAAATTGGGATGAGAAGTTCTCCCTATTTACTCATGCGTTTGGAGTGATTTCAAAGCAACCTAAAATATCTGAGAGTCTAGTTTTCAGGGTAGGGCTGCTAGAGGAAAAGCTCGAAGGGATCAGGCTGGAAACTGAGAAGAAGACAGAAGGGTCAGGCTGTCGAATCAGTTTGGGCCAGTCTTGAAGATTATGTGATTCCGGCCAAATCACGAGGAGTTATAAGCTCAGATTTTAGGGTATGCTTCCTGAGACATTTTAGAATATTTGTAGAAAAAATAAGGTTTATAACTATGAGTAATCTAAGCTGAAAGTGGAATCTGGATTCTAGGGGTGAAAAGGGAGCTACTAGAGTGAAAAGCTCCTAAGCAATCAAGCTGAGTGGCTAAAACGTTTTGGCTAAAACATTTGCTTAAAATGTTTGATTACAACATGTTATAGAAACCATGTTTTAAAGAAGACTATTCTCATGCCAGCGAGTTTTACAAAGTAATTTCCTAGCAAACCACGAGTTATGTTTTAAACGCATGAATGTGTGAGAAATTGTTGAAAAGCGATTTATATGTGTTAAATATACTCAACATGTGTTAGTACCTTTAAAGCCATGTTTTTATATTTGTGACACTTTACATGCTCTAAAGAGAGAAAGTCATTTATGACTAATTTTACTTAAAACGCGAAACCGAAGGACGTTTGAGAAGGTATCCGTCCAATTAGATACCGAAGGACATTGAGAAGGTATCTATTGGTACTGAAGGATGTTTAAGAAGGTACCAAACCAACCAGATACTGAAGGACGTTTGAGAAGATATATGTACAGAAGTACCTAAGGTATGACAGTACTTAGTATGGCCACGTGCACGTAGGTAGCTAGAGTCGGAGATTGAGCAAAAGGGTTCTCTCTTGACTAGCAGTTGGTGTTGGGATTGTTTTATCCACAGTAAGGGTTATTCTCAACTGAGAAATAGTTTTACTGTTTTATGATTAAAATAGCTTTATATGTTTTATGCTTGAAAAATGTTTATACTGTAGTACAAGTACTGTAGAAGCTTATATTTCAGTTAAACTCTTTATTGAGATTTTGCATGAGAATCAATTATCTTTCTTAAGTCACTCACTGGGTGCAAGCTCACCTCGTTTTCAAATGTATTCCCCCTCTACAGGTAGCGGTTAAATTCTCTAAAGATAGCTCTGCATCTGCTCTGCCACTAAAAGATCAAAATATTTGTAACCCGTCTGTTTAGGTGGTTACTGTTAATATTGTACACATGTGACTGTTGTTCATATATGGACTAGAGTTTTTTTGGGTTTTGGGACTTGTAAATCTAGTGTTGTAATGACTCTAAATATGTTATGTTTCTAAATTAATAAATTTTTGGCCTAAAGACATTCTGCTGTATATAAATTATATTTTGGTATCAGAGTTATTCCGCAAGAGTTATTAGGCAGTAAGTGTCAGCCAAAGGGTTGATAACTACTGTAGTCACGCCCTTCTCTAGGCTAAGAGGGTGGTTTGGGGCGGGGTGTGACATCAACCACCTTTGGTTGCTTCTCTGCCGTGACTTCCTCCAATGCGACTCTTATGGGTCCTTCATTGGATTCTACGTGCATAGTTTCCTTAGGATCCATTATGGCCAGAGTGCTTCTCCTTGTCTCCTCTTCCACCACTTCCTCTGTCTTCTCCATCGTCATCTCCTCCGTACGCAGTGGTTGGTTCACAACCCCAGCCTCGGGTAATCCTCCTCTTTTCTCCAGGTTAATCAGAATGTTCCCAAAGACCTCCTTGTCATCTTGCCTCTTCTTCTCACTTTCAGTGGAGACTGCTGGTTTTGGGAGTGGGGTGCTTTCAAAAATTTGCCCTCTTTCGAATGGGACTGGCCTGACTACTAGAGGGTTTCGCCGGGGTCTTTCGGCGATTCGAGGAATGGTGTGGGGTTGGGCAGCGAGGCAGCGACTGACAGCAAGAAATGTTGCCTCTCGCATGGAAAGTTGGACTGATGAAGGTGTTGAAGGTGAAGCGGAAGGCTGGGAAGTATGGTTTGCCATGGATGCTTGAGTGGAAGGAAACTGGAAATCGTTAAGGGTTATGGGAAGAAGAAAGCTCAGTATGCAAGAGCTAGGGTTTCCTTTTGCAAAATGAAGCAAGTAAACAGCCTAAGATGGAGAAACTTGCTTTTATAGGTTGGGCCTTGATGGGCCCAATGCGGATTCTGCAGTGGCAGGCCTCGAGCTACTAAAAAAGCCTGCCGTTTGCACTCCTCACATTTATGAAGTTGCAGAGTCGTATGTCCTTTCAGCTGTAAATTCATCACGTCCTTGGAAGTTGAAGCAATTAGACTTCTCAGTTTGCAAAAGGAATTTTCTTTGGAGTTTTATTTGAATGGGCGCAAGTAAAGAATTAATGCAATGAATTCATCAACACAAATGCATTTTTGCAAAGGATGGGCAACAACGCATATATTCCCGCAACACACCCCTTAACTAAACGCATTTCTGGAGGATCGGGCACATGGTATTTCTACCAACGCAACACTACCTCAACATAGTGCATCTTCACTAAGGATGGGCAAAGAACACATACGAGCGCAACACACCCCTCAACGTAATGCATTTGAGTTGGATGAATGCAAAGTGTAACTTGCTGGTACACGACACACCCATTAACGCAATGAACATCGGATGTTGATTGTTTTAGTATTAAAATTTTGTTTTTATTTTTATTATTTTTTTTCCATCAACGCAAGTCACATGGACGTTGCGGTAATAATTTCTTCTTATTGATCAATCATTCACCAAGTTTAAAAATAATGCATTTATGACCGAAAATTTAAAGAAATTAAAGTGTATAGAAATAAATACAAGAGAATTAAATGAATCATAAATTCATAAAACATTGAAAGACAAATTGAATAAAGCAGTAAATGACAAAGTTCATAAATCATTAAAGACAAGAATTTAAAAGAAAGCATGTAAACATAGAATTGAGATATGGACCGGAAGATAGTTTCTTTTGATGGACGTAATCCACACCTTTGCAGGTGGTCCATCTTGCCTGCCCAATGTCTTCAGGGACATTGCTCCTTTCCTGGTCTCATCCCGCAATGTATATGGGAAGAAAGCTGATCTACTTCTTTTAAGAATCACACTAGATATGGAGAATGCGTTCTACCTTACATTCTCCACAACCATAGATCTTAAATTTTCGGTGCTTAATCTGGTCCTGATGTGCTCCTACGTGAAAAATACACCCGATCTCTGGGTCAGCTTAGAATTTCTGGATTATCCAGTACTCATAAGCTGTCAGACTACTCTTCGCGATAAACAGCCAGTACAAAGAGATCTATCCTGCACAAACTAGAAACGTACTCAGCACTAACCGTTACCAATCCCCGTCAACGACGCCATAAACTTGATGACATAAGATTCGATGATATGCGATACTACTTCTAGATGTATGCATTATTAATGGAATGCTTGTAGTATGCTCTGCGTTGTCACAAGTTTCCTTACATTGAAACCAAGTATAATTTCAACGCAAGTTTCTCGGAGTGATCCGAGGTCGAACACAGGGATTGCATAGTTAATGCGTTATGTTCGTGATATATGCGACTGGGTGTTTTTCAATTAATAAAAAGTGTGTGTACAGGTATTTAAAATATGCGGTAAAGTAAAGTTACGGTAATACAATAAAATGCGATAAAAGTAAACCTAAGCTAATATGATACAAGATACAGGATACCGATACATGATATTGAGATTGAGACTGACTGTGAAGATTATACAAAGGGTCGTGTTATGTGGTGGCAAGTCTTTATGTATGAAATAGAGATCGAAAGGGTAATTAATACAAACATCGCAAGTTCATTAATTGCATTAAAGATATGACTATTGTTTTGCTTTTGCTTGGCGTACACCTCTCTGTGATCGGCCGTGTTCCCACATCTCTGTGGTGAAACAAAGATGAATGTAATGAACGCAAGGTTGCTTTCATCTCTTGAAGTACTTCTCGCTTTAGTTAAAGCATTCTTCTAACCTTCTTTCGATAGGAAGAATGACATCTTCACTTCTGCTCTCACAGGTGAAGATGTCGTCTAGCATGCTTTAGCTAAACATATTCATTTCTTTAGCACAGATTAATTTACTTGTTTGATTCATTCTAATTACCAAGGGATTAAGAAAACATTATGGAGAAAGCGATTAATGGAGGAACAGAAATAGACAGAAAGATGGAGATGAAAATGATCATGACATTCAATACTAATATTTAGCGTCTGATACATGGTGTGAATGATAGAGATTAAGAAGATGAATACAATTGATGATAAGAGATAGAAACAAATACAAAAAAGTGCCAACATCTTGACACAGATCTGGACGGTGGATTTGCTTGTCGGCGAATGGAGTGAATGGAAGGAAGAGCGTCCCTCTCAGGCTTGCTCGTCTGGTAGGAGTGACCTTGGTACAGAGCTTCAACGGCGGGGATAGAAAGGATTTTCCTTGAGACTCACTTCTCGGCCTTGTCTGTTGAATCTTCTCGGATCTTCTCCGATCAGCACTCATACCAGTCTCTCTCTCAATTTACAAATATAAAGATATGCCCGTACCAAGTATATTTTCTCATAGAATTTCAAAGGCTATTTATAGGCTCAGCTTTGACTCTCTGCAGTGTGGACCCCACTTTATTGTTATGGAAATTCCGAAAATGGTGGAGTGAATATTTGTGAACCCCGAATCCTAATTTCTCTATTTGAGTATATTCCCTATTGAGATTTGTGTGATGAGTAGGTTGATGTGGAAACTAGTGTGAATGGTAGAAAAAATAGTGGAAAATTAGAAGAAAAGAGGAAATTTGGAAATTTGACTTTTGGGGAAAATTTGGAAATTTTGGCCAAGTATAGAATTTCGTGTGGGTGGTGTTGATGCGTTGAAAGCGTTGTTGGTGAGGGCATGTGGCTAAATAAGGAAAATGGTGATAATGCATTGGAAGGCACACGAGTAGGCGAGGCATGTATGGAAAGGCAGCCCATGCATCGAGCAGCCTCGGCCAGTGCCCATGCCATGCGTCGAGCAGCCTCGGCTAAACGCCCTGCCCATGCATCAAGTAGCCTCGGCTAGACACCCTGCCAATGCGTCGAGCGGACATGCCCATGCGGTGAGCGCCCTGTCGAGCAACCATGCCATGCGTCAAGGTGCCCTGCCATGCAGCCAAGTGCGTAGCCCATGCGGCCGAACGAGCGAGCGATGGCCAACATACGCCACATGCCCATGCATCGAAGTAGCATGCCTATGCACCGAAGCACTCGGCCAAGAATCAAGGCGTCGCATGTAGCCCATGTGGCCAAGCACGCCCAATGCATCGAACAGCCAGCACGCCCATGCATCGAGCGACCAGCTTATGAGTATGCCTATGCATTGGTGGTCAGCACCATGCGCCCATGCCAAGCAAGCCGTGCAATGCTACCTAGTGGGCAATGCGTCGAGGATGGGCGGTCACCCTATGCGTTGGTGATGGTTAGCTCTTGCGATGGCTAAGTTGAATTGTGATGTTAGTGATTTGGCTTGCTATGCGTTGAGTATGGATTATGTGTTGAACATCCAAGAGTTGGACGCATACAAGGGAAGAGATCAGTAGAAGAACATCATCAAAACCATGTGTCTTCTTGGAAGGAAAGCCTTAAGCCTAAAAAAATTGAGGTAGTGGCATCTAATTGGAAGCTCATGCGTTGGCTATACAGGAGGAAGACACTTAGCTTGCGATGACCACAACATTGCGTTGATGGGGTGAAAAGGAGACACTTGGCTATGCAAGCAAGTAGGTGGTGTCAACTCTGGAGAAGGTTGGGACGCCTTAAATAGAGCCAAGAGACTTCGTTCACAATTCAGAAATACTGTAAAAAGAGTGGGAGAGTGAGCAAACCTTGCGTTGGAACCAAATCCATGCATTAGTCATAGAGGACGCATTGGACAGTGAAGTCTGAAGAGAATACATCATTTTGGGCCAGCTTTGGAATCATTCAGGGTAGGGCTTCTGGAAGAAAAGCTCAAAGGGATCGGGCTAGAAACTGAGAAGAAGACAGAAGGGTCAGGCTATCGGATCATTTTGGGCCAGTCTTGAAGATTCTGTGATTTTGGCCAAACCATGAGAAGTTCTGAGCTCAAAGTTTGAGGTAAGATTTCGAGACATTTTAGAATATGTTTGTAGAAGGAAGTATCTCAAAATAAGGTCCAGAACTATAAGAAATCTAAGCTGTAAATTGAATCTGGATTTTGGGGGTGAAAAGAGAGCTCGAGGTAGAAAAGGGAGTTACTAGAGTGAAAAGCTCCTAAGCAATCAAGGTGAGTGGCTGAAACGTTTTGACTAAAACATTTGCTTAAAATATTTGATTACAATGTGTTATAGAAAGCATGTTTTAAAGAAGATTATTCTCATGCCAGCATGTTTACAAAGTAATTTCCAAGCAAACCATGAGTTATGTCTGAAACGCATGCATATGTGAGAAATTGTTGAAAAGTGATTTATATGTGTTAAATATACTCAGCATGCATTAGTATCTTTAAAGCCATGTTTTTATATGTGTTATACTTTACATGCTTTAAAGAGAAAGTTATTTATGACTAGTTTTACTTAAAACGTGATACCAAAGGACATTTGAGAAGGTATCCGCCCAACTAGATACTGAAGGACATTTGAGAAGGTATCTATTGGTACTGAAGAACATTTGAGAAGGTACCAAACCAACAAGATACTGAAAGACGTTTGAGAAGGTATCTAAGCAGATGTACCTAAGGTATGACGGTACTTAGTATGGCCACGTGCACGTAGGTAGTTAGAGTCAGAGATTGAGCAAAAGGGTTCTCTCTTGACTAGAAGTTGGTATTGGGATTGTTTTATCCATAGTAAGGGTTATTCTCAACTGAGAAATAGTTTTACTGTTTTATGATTAAAACAGCTTTATATGTTTTATGCTTGAAAAATGTTTATACTACAATACAAGTACTATAGAAACCTATATTTAAGAGAAAATCTTTATTGAGATTTTGCACGAGAATCAATTATCTTTCTTAAGTCACTTACTGGGCACAAGCTCACCCTGTTTTTAAATGTTTTCTTCCCCCCCATAGGTAGCGGTTAAATCCTCTGAAGATAGCTCTGCATCTGCTTTGCCACTAAAGGATCAAAAGACTTGTAACCCGTTTGTTTAGGTGGTTACTGTTAATATTGTACACATGTTACTATTGTTCATATAGGGATTAGGGTTTGTGGGTTTTGGGATTTGTAAATATAGTGTTGTAATGAGTCTAAATATGTTATGTTTCTAAATTAATAAATTTTTGTCCTAAAGACATTCTGCTGTATATGAGTTATATATTGGTATCAGAGTTATTCCGCAAGAGTTATTAGGCAGTAAGTGTCAGCTAAAGGGTTGATAACTGCTGCAGTCACGCCCTTCTCTAGGCTAAGAGGGTGGTCTGGGGTGGGGTGTGATAGCTTGGTATCAGAGCAAAGGTATACGTAAACTTGGGAAAGGTTTGAGCTAGCTTAGTATTAAGAGCATAAGGTATTGAGTGAAAGAGAGAGTTCATGCATTAGATTAAGTCCCATAGATAGGTCCCTAACATGTGTACCTAATAATTAGGCAAAGATGTTCAGGAGAAGTGGTAAGCAGAGCAAGAAGACTGAGGAGAGGAATGTTGACCCTACCAGTGGAGGTCCTGAAGTTAGACGGGACCCAGATCCGAAGAGGAAAAAAGCTAGAGACTCAGTAGAGCAGGAAGCAACTTCTGCAAACGAGTCGAGTACATCCAGGGTAGGTGTATAACCCTAGATGGAGGATTGAGTATTTGATAGAATCACTCAAAGATTGGCGACAAGTGTAGGATCGATTCAGAATGATCCATAAAAGAAATTCGGCGTCGAGAGGCTGAAAGCTTTAGGTGCCATGACGTTCGATGGAGCCACAGATCTAGTAGATGCTGAGATCTGGTTGGACTTGATTGAGAAATGTTTTAAGGTTATGAGATGCCCTGAGGATTGTAAGGTCGAGCTAGCGCCATTCTTGCTGCAGAAAGGGGCTGAGAAATGGTGGAAAGTGATAGAGGCTAGAAAGAGTAGTTCAGAAACTATGACTTGATCTGAGTTTAGACAAGTATTTGAGAATAAATACTACCCTAATTCTTTTAAAGAAGCAAAGAGGGAGGAATTCCTTAGGCTAACTCAGGGAATGATGACAGTTGCTGAGTATGAGCAAAGATTTACCGAGTTATCTCAGTATTCCCTTTCAATCATCGCGGAAGAGAAGGAGAGGTGTATGAGATTTGAAAATGGCTTAAGAAGAAAAATACGTACACCTGTTACCTCTACATCCAATTGGGTTAATTTCACTCAGTTAGTTGTGACCGCTATCCGAGTAGAACAAAGTGTAGCGAGGGAAGATGTACTCCAGCCAGGTGAAGGACAGTTTAGGATGCCTGGAGAAACAGGAAGTAAGAGATTTAGACCCCCGTTCTCTGGACAATCGGGTATGAGGAATTTTGGAGGCATGAGCCAATAAAGCTCAGGTCGAAAAAGGTCAAGACTTGCAGTTGGACAGAGTGGTAGATCGGTATCAGGTCATGCTAGCGTGTCAGTAGCTAGTACAGGGAGGAAACCACTTTGTGTAAACTGTAGAAGACCTCATACAAGAGTATGTTATGGTAATAGGAATGTGTGCTTCCAGTGCGGACAAGCGGGACATTTCAAGAGAGATTGTCTTCAACTAGGTCATGGAGCACAGAGTGAGCAAAGAGGAGTTACATAGACCATAAAACAACCTAGAGCGACCAGAACTAGAGGAGAGTGATCCGGTATAGCTAAGCAGAAAGGGGAAGCTGGACGATCCCAACAACAACAACAATAGTAATAGCAGCAGGGTAGAGTATACGCTATGCACACTAGGAAGCGGGAAAGGCTCCAGATTTCGTAACTGGTACGATAACTTTATGTAATCAATCTGCTTATGCATTATTTGATCTTGGTGCTACGCACTCATTCATATCTAGCATGTGTGCATTACATATAGATAGAGTGCTTGAGCGTATGAATGAGAATTTGTTTATCTCTATACCTATAGGAGATACTCTAGTTGTACATGAGTATTACGGAATTGTGAAGTAATTCTTGGAAATCAGAGTTTATGGGTTAACTTGATTCCATTTGAATTACTAGAGTTTGATGTTATCTTAGGTATGGATTTCCTAAGTAAACACTATGCCACTATGGATTGTTTTAGAAGAGAAATAGTGTTTAGGAAACTAGGAGAAAAAGAGATAACCCTGGTAGGAAATAAAAGAATACTTCTAGGAAGCTTAATACCAATAGTAAAGGCTAGGAAACTATTGAGTAAGGGATGTGAAGCCTATTTTTTTTCATCCAACACGCAAGTGGATAAGACTTTGCAGTGTTCATCGTTTTATTTAGTCATTCACAGAAATTTTAAAAACAACGCTACTAATGCATAAAAGTAAAGAATTCGAACAAAGCACGAAAATTAATGCAACTAAAGAAAAGTAAATTCACATGGCAATAAAAGGTAGTTTAGAAAACAATAAATAACCTCCTTGCCTCATTCCGTAGTGTGTATGATTAAGCTCGCCTGGGCAATGTCATCAAGGACATTGTTCACCTCCTTGCCTCATCCCGTAGTGTGTATGGGAAGAGATACAATCTAATTCCTTTTGGAGTCACACAGGTATGGAGAATGCGTTACATATTTCTACAAAGAGGGTCAAATGAGCATGTGGGTCTTCTCCTTGCAGACCTCCGAATTGTCCCACATTCTGGATCATTTGAAGCATGACTGGCCTTATCTCAAACCTTGCATTCTTCTCAACCGCGGGTCTTGAAATTCCGGGCGAGAAGTTATAAAAATTTTGCGCCGCATAGTTCCTCATAGGGATGTTGTGGTCGGTAACAAGAAATACAGGGTCTTGCACTGACCAATTTACCCCTTGATTCCCATCGGGCCCCTCATTATTATTAGCCATGTTTCTTTTCTGCCTACTTCGGTTCTGATGTGCTCTTGCGTAAAAAATACACCTGATCTCTGGGTCAGCTTAGAATTTCTGGATCAATTCCAGTACTCATAAACCATCAGAATGCTCTTCGCGATAAACAACCAGTACAAAGAGATCTGTCCTGCAAAATACCACAAAAGTATTCAACACTAACCATTACCAATCCCCGGCAACGGCGCCATAAACTTGATGACATAAAATTGGTTACCTTTATCTTTATGCATACAGACAATGATGAATGCGACTGATACAAGCTCATGCTTCCATAAACTTGTAAGGATACGACATGTAATGTTGTCTATCTGATGCACTGATGAATGAATGAATGCTCTAATTGTACTTAAGTTCTTTTGCGATAAAGACAATTTTATGCGATACTACATCTAAATATATGCGTTGATTGTTATATGCTTGTAGTATGCGATGGAGTAGTGCGTGTCACAAGTTTCCTTGCGCTGAAACCAAGTATAATTCCAATGCAAGTTTCTCAGAATAATCCGAGGTCAAACACAGGGATTTTTTTCGTTAATGCGTTACTGATGTGATATATGCGACTGGTTTTTACAATGAATAAAGAATGGTGATTTATATAGAAATGTAAATTGCGGTGAAAGTAAAATTGTATTAATAAAATATATCCTAAACTAATATGATACATGATACACGATACATGATACATGATACTGAGGTCGAGAACTGACTGTGAAGTTGTACAAAGAATCGATGTATGCGATGGCATGTCTTTATGAATGAAGCAGAAAGAGAAAGAGTAAATAGTAAAAACAACGCAAGTTTGTCAATTGCGTTAAAGATGCAACTAAGGTTCCGCTTTCCCTTGGCGTACACCTCTCGGTGAACGGCCGCATTCCCATATGGTGAAACAGGGATGAACGTGATGAATGCAAGGTTGTTTCCATCTATAGAAATACTCCTTGCTTTAGTTAACGCATTCTTCCAACCTTCTCTCGATAGGCGGAATAACATCTTCACTTCTGCTCTCACAGGTGAAGATGCCGTCGAGCATGCTTTAGCTAAACTTAATTATTTCCTTAACACTAATTAACTTACTCGCTTAATTCTTGCCATTAACCCAGGAGATTAAGAACACATCATGGAGAAAATGGATTATGGATGTACGAAAAGAGATAGAGAAATGACAATGGAAATTATCATAACACTTAATTCTAAGATTAAGCGTTTGATACATGTTGTGAATGAAAGAGTAAAGAAGATGAATACAGATGATGAAATAGAGATTAGAAACGAATACAGAAAGAGTGTCAATGTCTTGACACAGATCCTGAATGGAGGTTGTGCTTGCCGGCATGTGGTAGTAACGGAGAGGAAAGCTTTCCTGCCAGGCTTGCTTTCCCGGTAGAATTGACCTTCGCACAAAGCTTTAACTCTGGGGATCAGAATAATTCTCTGCTCAGAGACTCACCTCTTGGCCTTGTCTCGTGGTTCTCTTGGATCTACTCTAGACAGTCGCTTCAGACCAGTCTCTCTTTCAGAATTAGTATATGCACGTCTCTATGTATTCATGTATATCAGTACTATATCTGTATGTGTATATCTTTTCAGCGAATTTGAAGATGCTATTTATAGGCAAGGCCTTGGCTCTTTGAATTTGTGGTCCCGACTGTATAGTTATGGTAGTTCCTGAAATGGTGGAATGGAAAATTCTTCTGTTACGCAATCAACCCGTCAGAAATGCACAACTGAAAGCTGTACACTTGTCAAAATCCTCCGTAAATGCGTTGCTCTTTACATCTTCGATCGATTGGCACATGGGGTGTTATTTTTTATTACCGCATGCGGGTGAAATTACGATGATCGCTAGAGCTCTTGATCAATTGTCGCATGCGCCGTCATTGCGTTGATTATCTCTTCGTTCTCGATTGATGGGCGTAATGCGACGAGATGCGTTGTTCATTTTATATTTGAGCCATGAATGCATGCGGTGACTGATTTCCTGCAAAACAGAAACTGAAACATTCTATTCTACCATCACAAATCACAATGGTGTTAGTGGGTGTATTGACGACATTTTATAATTTTCGCATTTCTTAGCCAATTTCTATACTATCGACACAACTTTCCTTTCTTTTAGCCACAATATCTAAATTAAACAGTATAAATAACTTGCATTTCTACAAGTTATCACACCCCCAAATTTAGATATATGCTTGTCCTCAAGCATATCTTCCACTAAGCCAATATCGTTAAATTCTTATCCTTATTTTGCGTCGATTGGTTGCTCCGAATGCTCCACCTAGACAACATTACTTAACAACGCAATTTCCGTCCATCCTTTAATAATCCATAAGCATCCCCTACTTTATTCTTTTATACAACAAATCTCTACTAAAAAATTCCTTTCTTGTTTTGAAAAGAATGTTTACCTCTTCATGCAAAAATAACTTGGTGCATCTGTATGTGGCGGTCTAGTTTGCATCATTTAATTAGAGACTGTTGATCATGGTTACACCCTTCATTTTGGCTTGTTCACACGAGTGTGATGCGAACATCCAACTACGGTTGTGTGCCAATCTCAACTTCAACTCTTGATTTTCAGATAAGTTTAACTTTTGCTGGTCAGAGGAGTTGTCTCTTATATTCTTATTTTTCTTCTCATTTTATTTATTTTCTTTTCTTTCTTTTTATATTGCGTCGTTCTTGGTAACCCACCTTCGTTTTGGCTTGCTCCCATGGGTGTCATGCGAACATCCAACTACGAGCAGGTTCTTTTCACGACTTAACTCTTATCAGGTTGGGATTTTGATTTTCCCTTGCACTGACATTGGAGTTTGTATGATTCTTTTTTACAATGAACGCATTTTTTTAATGACCGCATGCACTTGGTCGCATGTGCTTAGACCTTCCCCACCCCCAAATTTAGAGATGTGCAAGGTTCTCATTGCGTTGTTTTGGATAGAATAAACAAACACTTAGTCAAAAATTTGAAAAGAAGGTTTGAGTAGAGTCTTAAAGGATAAAAGATAAAGCAGTGCTATTGCTATGAATTATCTAAGTGTTAGTCAAAAAATAGAAAGTGTGGGAAATGTTGGTAAGGGTATGCATATAACTCATCATGGCAGTGCAATGAATGACGCAAAATAAAAGATAAAGAACATCGTAATAATTGACAAAGGATGATAAATAAGAGGCTTACGCATACGGAAAGAATTGTTACCCAGTTGTATTAAAAATTAACCAAGTATACAAAGAATTACAAATAATGCAATACAAAATTTGAACATGTACAAAGAATCAAGAAATAGCTTCTATACATAGAAATAATGAATGAAATTATCCTTTGTATTTTACTCGGATTGGTGCAAAGTTAAAGATTAATACAAAATTTGTCAAATGAGCGTGTGGGTCTTCTCCCTATAATCCTCCGAATTGTCCCACATTCTGAATCATTTGTAGCATAATAGGTTTTATTTCAAAGCTTGCATTCCCCTCAACTACTAGTCTTGAAATTCCAGGTGAAAAATTATAGAAATTTTGTACCGCATATTCCCTCATAGGAATGTTCTGGTCAGCAGCAAGAAAAACGGGATCTTGCACTGGCAAATCTCCCCTTTGGTTTCCAGCAGGCGCCACATTCTCATCAGCTATACTTCTTCACCAATTAATTTAGCCTTGATGAACTCTGCGCGAAGAATACACTTGATCTCTGGCTCCACTTAGAATTACCAGATCACTCCAGCACTCGTAAGCCGTCAGACTGTTCTGCTCGTTGAACAGTCAGTACAAAGATATCTGTCCTGCACATAACATAAAAATATTCAACACTAATCGTTAACCAGTCTCCGACAACGGCACCATAAACTTTTTGGTTTTTTGCTGATAGGTATGATTGATGATGTTCTATGCTCGAAATGATGCGATACTACTGCTAGATATGCGTTAATTATGGATGTTCATGTAGTATGCCATGCGCTGTCACAAGTTTCCTTACGATGGAACCAAGTGTAATTCCACTGCAAGTTTCTCGGTGTGATCCGAGGTTAAACTCAGGGATTGTTTTAGGTTATTGTGATATGTTCATGATATATGCGACCAAGGTTTCGATCTTTAAAAATGTGTTTGTACAGGTACTTAAATTGCGATAAAATAAAGTAAAGCAGTAAAGATGCAATAATAAAATAAAATACAATAACCTAAGCTAGATGATACAAGATACAGGCTTCATGTTACAAGATGCTAGGGTCAAGGCTGGCTGTGAAAGTTATGCAAAGACGTGGAATGCGACGACAAGTCTTATGAATATAATAGAAAGAGAAAGATAAATAATATAAATAGCGCAAGTTCTCAATTGCGTTGAAGCTAGAAATACTGTTTCGCTCTTCTCTTGGCATACACCTTTCAGTGATCGGCCACGCTCCCACATATCTGTAGTGAAATAGAGAATAACGTAATGACTGAAAGGTTGCTTTCATGTCTGGAAGTACTGCTCGCTTTAGTTAACACATTCTAATAACCCTCTCTCGATAGATCAGAATGGCATCTTCACTTATGCTTTCACAAATGAAGATGTCGTCTAGCATGCCTTAGCTAAACACATTTTATAACTTTAAGACAAATTAAGTACTTGTTTGATTTATATTAACTATCAGGGGATTGAAAAGAAATCATGGAGAAAATGATTAATGGAGGAACGGAAATAGACAGAGAATGGTATATGAAAGCTATCGAAACATTTAATATGTCTATTAAGTGTTTGATACATGGTGTGTGAAGGAAAAGATAAGAGAAAGTGAAATACAACGATGAAAGAGATAGAATAGATACAAACAAGTGCCAATGTCTTGGCACTGATTCGATGGAGATCTGCTTGCCGGATAGGATGGATTTGATGGTAGGAAGAGCTTCCCTCTCAGGCTTGCTTCATAGGTAGCAGAGATCTATGCATAGAGCTTCCAATCGGGTATTCAGCAGGTTAGATCTGAGATTCACCTTTCGGCCTTATCTCGTCTTCTTCCCGAATTTCTTCACTTAAGCACTCAGCTCAGCCTTTTCTCTTAATATTTTAGCAGTACTTAGCCCCCGTATCAAGTAGCATAATTTTTCTCTGAAATCTATGGGTTATTTATAGGTGCAGGTCTTTGACTCCGGCCTTGTGGTCCCCATTGTCGGTTATGGTAATTCCGAAGATGGAGGCATATTATTCCTTCTGTTATGCAATCAGACTGTTAATTCTGCACAACTATTAGTTGTACACGTGTCTCAATCCTCCGCTTTTGCATCGCCCAATTGCATCTTTTGATCGTGAATTCGCATGCGGTGTTGTTTTTATTACCGCATGCAGTTGAAAGTTAGCTCTGGATTGACTATCGCATTGCGCTGTCATTGCGGTGATCGTCTCTTCATTGTTGATTAATGGGTGCAATGTGACAGAGATGGGTTGATCAGTTTCTCAGAGAGTCTTGAGCGCAAGCGGTGACTTGGTTTCCGCAAAACAGAGTAAAACTCGACTTGTCTTCCATCTTTATGACATTAGTGGGTGTAATTGCGATCATTTATAATTATTGTAATTCTAAGCTAATCTTCATACAATAGGTGCATATTTACTAACTTTTGGCCGCAATATCTAGATAAGGTGGCATAAATAACTTATATTTCTATAAGTTATCAGTTGGCAAGGTTTTCAACTCTACTGTCGGTGGTTGTTCCAAGGATGGTTTTTGTGTTTTTCTTTCTTCATTCATCGTCAGCTTTTCTTCTTTGGTTGTTGTTTCTTTGATCGCATTGCAGGTTACTATGGATGCGGTCGCATCCTCTCTTTCATTTTCATCATCAGACTTTTCTTCTTCATACAAGATGGGTTCATTATCAGAATCTGTGAAGTCTTCTTCTTTCGAGTACTTCATGGCTCTGATAATATCAAACCTGATCTTCTGTCCATTCACGCTCAGTGTGATCTCTCCCTTGTACACATCAATCTGAGCGCGACCAGTGGATAAAAATGGTCGTCTCAGGATGATGGGTACATCCTTTTCTGCTTCATAATCAAGGATGATGAAGTCTGCCGGTAATATAAATTTATCAATCGAGACCAGGACATCTTTCACCTTTCTTTCTAGATGCACAAGGGATCTGTTAGCTAGCTGGAGAGTCACTATGGTGGGCGCCAGTTGCCCCACATTCAGCTGCTTAAAAATTGAAAGGGGCATTAAGTTGATATTGGCCCAAAGATCGCAAAGCGCTTGACCAATGTATAACCCTCCGATCGAGCAGGGTATTGTGAAACTCCCAGTGTCGCGCTTTTTTTGGTGGAATTATGGTTTTTGAACATTGTGTTAATGCCACCATTGTGAACTCACCAATGTTCCTTTTCTTTGTCACCATGTCCTTCAGAAACTTTAAATACTTTGGCATTTGTTCAATTGCTTCAGTGAAAGGGATGTTGATATGTAATTGTTTCAGCATGTCCATGAAGCGATGATATTGCACTTCATCATTTTTATTCTTCTTAAGTCTCTGAGGGAATGTGGCATCTGTATTTTCACGGTTCCCTGTTTTATCGGCTTCGAAGTGGACGCAATTTTTAGTTCCATCCTCTCCTGTTCTTTTTGTTCTTCTTATGTCAATGGGGTCTGTGGTTCCATCGCAACTGGAGCAAAGTCACAACTTGACATTGCTTCTTTCCTGTACTCCCTAGGTTATGCGGTAGCTCTGTTGAACTCGGCAGTGCTCCTTGCAGTCTACTTTTGAGTTCGCCTGCAATCTGTCCTATTTGAATTTCAAGATTACAGATAGACGTCGCTTGATTCTGGAGTACTATTTCATTTTTTTCAATATATTGCTTCAGTAAGCTCTCCAGAGATGAAGATTGCGGTGCTTGCGAACTACTAGCTTGATTTTGGGTTTGAATGTTTATTTGCGGGAAAAATCCTGGTGGCCTTTCTTTTTGCGCCATTGGTTGAAAATTTTGTTGTTGATTTTTCCACACGAAGTTAGGGTGGTTTCTCCACCCAGGGTTGTAAGTATTGGAAAAAGGATTATCCTTCACGAAATAAATAGACTATGGGTTCCTCGGACACTTTTCCATTGGATAGCCTTCTCCGCAAGTGGCACAACTTGCGCTCGTTTATCGATTGCATTGACCTACCCCCTATGCGTTCCTGGACTGCTGATTGTGATTCCTTGCATTCAATTCATCATCACATTCATTTGGTTTTGTAGAGATGCAATGGTCCCATTGCTTGCATCACTGTCTTTAATTCTCAGTCGTTCATCGCTTTCTCTCCAGTCTTCATGATTCTTTGAAATGCGATCAAGTATATTCTTAGCCTCGGACGTATGCGGTGTATCTGCGATATTGCCGAGAAGCCTATGCTTGTCTAGACCTCCATAACCAGCTCACTAGCTCTCGCCGCATGAGCTTGGTTGCTGTATAACACCTTATCCTACTTCCTGGACGCATGCATTATCCTATCTATAGGGTGCATACACTGTGTGATAGCGAATGGAACTTATCTTTAAGTTCCCCATTCTTGCCTATGCATTTCAATCCGCTCTTCCGAGTCTTAGATTTGGGTTTTAGACTACTCTCCCAAGTATGCCTAAATGATGAATGAAGCGCTCAAGGACAAAGTAACCGCATGAACTTTGCTGACCTAAGATTGTTCTTATCCCTAGTGAACAATGCATACATTGCTTAATGCGACCAACCACTTACTCTCCCGGGTAGTTGGTTGTTGCTGACTTTACTCATAGACAAGCAGTGCGTTAGCCTATAGACAGGCATTGCTGTAGCTTCACATTAAGCAAATAAAGTTACTCACACACTCACGCAATGCACACCTCTCAGTGGGTTGCTACATGCTTAATATCCCTAATCCACATGACTAAGTATGCGATACCGAAGCAATCTCACTAAGTGTTGCAATGAAAGTACAGATGCTAAGCAAAGAAGATGGAGATGGAATCGAAGGAACAAAAAAATGCATTGAAAAACAAATTGTATTAATTCCTTAATCACAAAATGTCATACAATACAATATAAGAAAAGAAAGGAAATGAAATGACCGGAGTCTTGCTTCCAGCGGATGTGCGTCAAGGCTGCCGGTGGTGCCATGGATGGGCGGTGGAGCTGACTCTCCTAAGATCTAGCTCCGGTCAAAGGCTCCAGTCGTCACTCGGAATGGATGAAGAGGATGAAGAACTCTCAAGCGTTATCTCACACATTTTGTCTGGATCATGGGGAAAATCCTCGGATAACTTGAATTTCTGCTCATCGGTTTCTATTTATAGAGCTTGGGTCGCCGACAACATTAATGGACTGCTCTGAGTCTGACATTCAGCGCGTTAGTCCTTTCTGAACCTTTTCCACTAACGGCATGGTAGGTGAAATGTCAACATCATCTTTTGGTTTTTCTCAAGGTAGATGCGTTGATGCGTTCATTCCACCAACCTTGCGTTGCTCCCATTAGTATGCGTTGTCGCTTAGCCTCAATCATTCAATGACTGCATTTGCTTAATACCACAACTCTACACGATGACTGCAACCGCTTGACGAGCATAACTCCCATGCGATGGACGCATATGGCTGATTACCTCAACATCCATTCGTTGATCGACGCGTTCGCCTATGCGATGGAGAGTTTCTCTGCATGTCGTCCTCTATGTGTGTCACACCCTGCCCCAAACCACCCTTCGAGCTTGAGAAAGGGCGTGATTGACAGCAGTTATCAACCCTTTGGTCGACACTTACTGCTTAATAACTCTTGCGGAAATAACCCTGATACCGATATACAAATTCATATACAGCGGACCGATTAAGTCAAGGAGGCAAACTACAAAGATTTAAGTAGGCCCATTTCATTACAACAATGTAACGTTTATACAACTTCAAAATATAATTACAAGTTTACAACAAGAACTGTAAACCCTCTAGGAGTGTAACTGTGGCATGTGGCAGACCTTGACCATAGCAGCACCCTGGAACTTCTCACCTTTCGCTACCTGGGAAGAAAAGAAAAACATTTGGAAAGCATGAGCTATAAAGCCCAGTGAGTGACTAGAAAACTGATTTATCAAAAGAACTACCCCACACTTGGGTACTTTTGTCAAATACCTTCTCAACTTTGTTCTTCAGTATCGAGCTACTCAGATACCTTCTCAAATGTCCTTCGGTATCGAGTTTCAAGTAAAACTAGTCATAAAATGACTTTCTTTAATAAAACTTAGAAAACGTGTCTTTATCTAAAATATATTTCTTTGGAAAATGGATTCTTAAAACATTTTAAATATTTTAATCACTCACCTTGATTGTTTAGGAACCTTTCTATCTAGAAGTTCCTTTGTCACCTCGGGCTCCCTTTTGAACCCTAAAATCCAGATTCAATTTAAAGCTCAGATTACTCAAAGTTCCAGATCTTATTTTAAGATACTTTATTCTAAAAACATGTTCTACAATGTCTCAAGAAGCTTACCATAAAATATTAGCTCCTAACTCCATTTGGTTTTTCCGAAATCATCAAAACATTAAGACTGGCCCAGCATACTCGACAGCTCGACCCTTCTGTCTTTTCCTCATTATCCAGCCCGATTCCTTGGATTTTTTCCTCTGGCAGCCCTACCCTGAAAACTAAACTTTCAAAGCTTTCAGGTGGCTTTGGAATAAATCAAACACACAAGTAAATTGGGAGAACTCCTTGTCCCAAGTTGATGCTGCTTTCCAGACTTCACTGTCCAATGCGTCCTCTTTGAAATTCTATGACCAACGCATGGATTTTGCTCTCAACGCAAGGTTTCCTCAACTTTCCCACTCTTATTAAATGTATTTTGAGTTATGATCTGAAGAATGAAGTCTTAGGTCCTATTTATAGGCGTCCAAGATTGCTCTATGGCCGACACCTCCTACTTGGCGCATGACCAAGTGTCTCATCCTTACACCATCAATGCAATCTTGCATTAGCACAACCCAATGTGTCTTCTTCTCCTTTCACCAACGCATGGCCCTTAACTTTGTATGTTTTCTTATGCTGCCACCTCTTTTACTTAAAGCTTAAGAATTCTTCCTAACAAGCCACATGTCCGGATGACATCCTCCATGAGTTCATCCTTCATATGTGTCCACAAACTCTTGGATGTTCAACGCATCACTTCCATTTTCCTTCCTTTAGCTGCATGCCATCACCAACAACCCTTCCAACACATCAAAACAACTTCTTCCAATGCATTGGTCCCTTCCAACGCATCAACACAACTTCTTCCAACGCTTTGGTCCCTTTCAACGCATCAACATAACTTCTTCCAATGCATTGGTCCCTTCCAACGCATCAACACAACTTTCTATACTTAGCCAAATTTCCAAAATTTCCCTCCTTCCAACGCATCCCACACAACATTCTATACTTAGCCAAATTTCCAAATTTTCCCTTTGCCCAAGTACTCTTTCCAAGATCTTGTGGCCAATGCATAACAATGCCTAGTCCAACACTTAGTCAATTTTCAGGGATTTAAGCTAAACTCAAAGCTACTCATACAGCAATGCCTAATCCAACACTTAGTCAATTTTCAGGGATTTAAGCTTAACTCAAATCTACTCAAAGAAAATCTATTCAACACTTTGAAATTTCCTTTTTCTTTAACATAGGATTTAACTTTCTCCTAGTTAATCCCTTAATCACCTGCTTAAGTAGGAAAAATGGAAATTCGGGTTTCACAATGCGGTGGTCTGGTTTCCGCGTTTGCGTCCATTTCCTGTTTTAGCTACAAAAATAGAACATTGAACGCATAATAATGCATAATAACGGGTTAGCTGAGATTCAACATGTTGATCGATGCAAGCTCACTTTCTTGTGAATTCCTAACATGATTGCTGCATATTCTACTTAACAACCTTCATAATTCTTGGTAAAAGGCCTAAGATGACATGCATTTCTGCATGTCATCATAGTGGCCTTCGGTATTTATAGAGCTTCAAGGTGAAGAAGCTTTTCTCTCAAATGGTTGTAATAATGGGAGGTCATTAAATCTCTTCTGATGCACCGATTAATGGTCACCAAAAAGTTGAATGTACTTGCTACATTGTGTCGTTAACGGCTTGTCAACTAAATTCGGATTCGATCGTCGTCAGCTTTCCGTCCCATCATGATTTATTATCCTTTCACCTTGATGCGCCGTCTTTATGCAGCCACCTTCTTGAAAATGTTTTTGCGAGGGCATACGATCGCATGTCTTTGCAGTCGCAATCTTTCAATGCGCTCAGGCGGGGAATTCCTTGGATCGCAATTTTCTTTGCGTCCCATCGCATTTTCCTGTACAAGATAAGTAAATTAGCTGCTTCAATGCGATGGGCGCATGCAATCGCAATGTTCTCAACTTAATGCTTTCGGACACAATTTTGCATGTTTTTACCGTCGCATTCCCACATTGTTTCATATCTTTGCATTGTAATAATGTACATTTCTGCCCGTTATCAGGCGATAGGTGGCGAGTTAGCAGGCGCTTTCCCTTTCCTTTACCACCCTTCTTTTTCTTCCCCTTTTCAGAGTTAGTTGAAGGTGCAGACTTTATTCTTGAGACCGTGGGATATGCTGTCGCACTTCCCGCTCCCACTTACTATGAACATTCTCTCCATCCACTTTGATATTGACCTTCCCAAATACAATCCTTTAGGGGGACACTCCCAGGGTGTCATGAGGCCGAAGATAGATCTCATGGTGTAGACTATAAGGGAGAAATGCAAGAGGTTTAAATGAAGCAACAAATGCCCCAAGTACCTCCCACTGAATGTTCTACCTAAGGGTTCATTATCCTAGACAATCCAGCTACTGATTATAATCTAAGTCATTTATTAAGTCTGCTAAAAAACAACTTTTGTCTTTGAAATAAAAAAAGTTCAAGTAGTCACATTAAACTCTTTAATGGACTGTCTTAACTTGCATGCATGCATCAAATCTATCTAATTCACCTTTCAAGGTAGGTTCCCAAGTAGGGGTGTTCCATTGCCGTCACCTTAAATACCCCAGCCTAGACAGAACCCGCCTTAGACAAAAGGTCCCTTATAGATAGATTTGCTACACTTTAACCTTTTATTATTGATTTTAGTTCTAATTTCATTTTATAACTTTTATAAAAGAAACAACTAAACCATACATTGCCACACAACGAGGTATTTATAATCCTTAATAAATAATGCATACATAAATATAAACCTTATATTATATGATGCATGAGCATGCACTTACATAATTTAAATCATGCTTCTCTAAATCACAACACTTATAATAAAGAGAAGATGCATGACCAATGCATAACCTAAGGTGGGATTTTTCTATATGTCCTTACCATATGACATAAAAAAAACATACATCGCATGTATAAAACCATAGATTAATGGACTGGGATGAACCAACACAAAATTGGAATGAAAAATCTATCTATTACATTATTCCACCGAGCAAACCGGTTCACAAGCGAACCGGGTCTTGAACTGTCGGGAAAAGCTTCCATCGTTTAGTAAACGCCTCCAAGTAAACGATCGTGTAGCGCACACTAGACGATAACGCGAAAGCTAAACGACCGCATAAACGACAACGAGGTCGTGAAGCCTGATCGTTTAGACAATCGCTTAGCACGTGAAAGGTAAACGATTTACCAAGCATTTACTCTGCGATCGTATAGTCAGTAACTAAGCGATGAGGCTTGCTGAGCTATACGATCGTCCAGTGCGCGCATGCGTTAAATGATAATCGAACATCCGATACTCAGTGATCATCTACCTCATCGTCTACATGACTCGACCAACGCTTGATCGTATTCTTCCTCAAAGAACAAAAACCCTTGCTCCGAACTTCTTCACGAACGACTCAAGACCTAAACTAACTTTGAAATTATAGACTCGATAGCAATTAATTGTGCCCAAAAATGTAGGGGCCTTTACAATTAACTGGAGAATTTAACAAACCGAGGTTACATCCCAGAAAACTCCATTAATCCACACATCCACAAATGATTTAATAATTAAAGCAAAGAGTAGACATGCTACAACCACCGAAAATGTAAACGCAATTCTTTTGCAGCAATTAATTGGAATATTAGAAATCTGGTGCTCTGATACTAATTGAAGGAACACTTATTCAAGAGTACCAATGAGCGAAAGCGGATCTTTCCAATTCATGGTGACCAAATTTCCACATATACATTCAAACATACAGATATGCATTGTAAAGCTAATTTACTAGCATGCTTAAAGGATCAATATATAAGAGACCAAGAGATCATATCAGTTGAAGAATTTTCTTCACAACAAATCTCGCTTTCACTAGAATGACAAGCTATCATTCAACAACACCCAATCATCTACCACGAATAGTCTCCACACGAATAGAAGAAAATGGGGATGACACCACCAATCAGAGCCCTCAGTATTCTCGGAGTGAGAATCCAAAGGGTGGGCTTTGTTCGGATTTGGTAGAGGGGAGGAGGAAGGGAGATCATATACAATGATCAAGCAAGTGGGAGAAAGCTCGTCTATCGTATAGACAAAATGCTTGATCGTTTAGGTGAATTATACGATCGTGTAGTGATGGATTATTTTATGAGGTGGAATTATGGATGAAATGCAATCATGAAAATGTGTTGAGCACTCAAGTTTTCTCAGTGGAATCCAAGTATAAAGCCCACTGAGTTTCTTGGTAAGTCTAAGGTCGAATTCAGGGACTTGGGAAAACAATATGCGGTGGTAATTTTTCAGAAGACAATGCGGTAACCAAATAAATCAAGTAGTTGTTTGGATTGTTGTTGCGGTAATAAAAATAAACAAATGCGGTGGAGTTTCAAAAAGAGTTGATAAAACGGAAGATGCGATGAGTATGCGGTGAACGGGTTGAGAAGGGTTTTGGCTAACACTTCCTAGGATGCGTTCATGCTATGCGATCATGCAACACACATACAATAGTAAACCATCTCTTGATGCGAATGCTACAGCTTCTAATACTAGAACGCATATGATAAGTCTATAGGACCTACAAATAAGCCTCTATTCTTATTTCTGCGATGACAAAATGACACACACACAAATAAGGCGACCACATAATATCATATCTATCTCTAGGGTGCATGCGATGCAGGTTGACAAACATAGCTTATCTCTAAGTCCCTATCTCTTGTTTACGCAGATCTAATCTTGCTCTCTCGAGTCTAGATTCTAATCTAGCTCTCTTAAGTCTCAGGTTCTTTCTTTAAACTCTCTCTCGAGTAGCTCTAAAGGGGTGTTAGGCACAGCATAAAACAAGATAATCGCATGCGATGAAGGTCCTAGGTCATGTTAGCTTAGTTCTTCTCAACCCATTCGATATGTTTAGCTACTTGTGCGTGCTAAGAGAGTGAACAAATTTAGAATAAGTACTTCCATTGTCTAAGTATAAAGTTGAAGTACAAAATAACAATGCAAGAAGAGAATAAAGAGCCTAGTAGCAATCTCTTGCTTCCAAGGCTTTTACACTGTCTTTTCTACTTGTGTTCAAAAGATAATCTCGCTCTCGTGAGAGTCGGCCCACTCTCTACTTTCTATGACTCCGGATTCTCTCTCGAGTTGCCCTGAGCGATCTTCCAGCGTCTCGGCTCTTCTCTTGCTCCGCCTTAAAATAAAAAGGAAACTATGGACAAGGCTATTCTAATTATGGGGAAAATTATCTAAGTATCCGAACTGCCGAACTCCTTTTCTGAAGGATGCGTTCAGTATTTATAGAGCTTTGAGGTGAAAGGCGGCTTCTCTCTTATGATTGCATATATGGGATGACTTTATTTCTCTGACTGATGCGTCAAATATTTTTCACCGAAAAGCTGAATGTACTTGTTATCGTTAGTGGCTTGTCAACTTAATTCATATTCGACCGTCATCTGCTTTCTGTTCAACATGATCGCTTATTATTATTATTTTGTATCAAGAAAAGTGTAGATAGATAATCAATAACAATGAAGTAATTGCGATAATAGATAATAACGAGTATGATCAAGGTTCATGAAGTAATGATACAGGAAAAAGGATATTAAAAAAGATTGCATCCCTGATGAGGTTGAGTCATATAGTAACTCAGGGACTACTTATTCCAAGTTGGTCTTTTCATGTCCACGGTGGCTTTTCCCTCTTTTCTTTGTCCTCTGGGATCTTGACTGCCTTAATCTGGAGCCTTTCCCCATGAATGTTCATTACAATCTCCCCCTTGTGCACATCAATTTGAGCACAACCGGTCGAAAGGAATGGTCGTCCCAATATGATGGGCACATCTTCGTCTGCTTTATAATCCAAAATGAGAAAGTCTGCCGTCAAGATGAATTTATCGATTGAGATTGCGGCATTTTTCAACTCTCCTTCAGGATGTATTCGGGATCTATCTGTAAGTAGGAGAGTCTCTGTCGTGGGCGTGAGTGTGCCAATATTCAATCGTTTGAAGATTGATAGTGGCATTATGTTTATACTTGCCCCAAGATCACATAGTGCTTGGCTAGTATA
Organism: Benincasa hispida; assembly: GCF_027475165.1. Classification (NCBI taxonomy): domain Eukaryota; kingdom Viridiplantae; phylum Streptophyta; class Magnoliopsida; order Cucurbitales; family Cucurbitaceae; genus Benincasa; species Benincasa hispida. Next base: position 31,940,954 of record NC_143481.1, on the reverse strand, counting down.
GATCCCTCTAATGAAGCATGCTATCGTGAAGATTCTTGGGTCGCCCATTTTTTGTGGGATAATAGCAGTTTGCTTTATTGCCACTGTTGTGATCTTGTCTTCATCATTTTGTTTCTCTTTCAATAATTGCAGAGCTGGTGGTAGCTGGACTTCTTTTGTCTCATGATCTGAAGGCTTGAGGGTGGACGTAACTTCGGGGTTCATTTTCTTGGGCTTTTTCGAATTATAGGTCAACGGGTCTTCGGTTGTCACCGCATTCAAGTTGGTCGCGATGGGTTCCTCCCTTACTTCCACAGTCATTTTGTCGCTCAGCATGGAGACTGCTAAGCATTGTTCCTTCCCGATACCCCTAACATTACGAGGGAGCTCAGTTGAGCTCGACAACACTTCTTGTGGTCTATTTTTCAGCTCGCCCGCAATTTATCCCAGTTGAATTTCGAGATTTCTAATGGATGTTGCTTGATTCTAAAGCACTGATTCATTTTTCTCAATGTATTGCTTCAACAAGCTCTCTAAGGATGAAGATTGTGGTGTTTACGAGCTGCTAGCTTGACTGTGCATTGGATCGTTGTTTTGTGGAAAAAATCAGGGTGGCCCTCCTTTTTGCGCCACTGGTTGGAAGTTTTTCCACGCAAAATTTGGGTGGTTTCTCCACCCGGGGTTGTATGTATCAGAGTAGGGATTGTTCTTTATGAAGCACATTGATTGCAGGTTTGCTGAGAATTCTTCCAGCGAGTGAACATCTCCACAGATGACATAACTTGCAGTCGTTTACGCAATTGCGTTGACCTACCCTTTCTTCGCTCCCTTATTATTAATTGCAATGCCTTTTATCAAACTCATCATCGTAGTCATTTGATTCTGGAGGGATACGATGACCCCATTGTTTACGTCATTATCTTTTATTCCTAATCTCTGATCGCTTTCCCGCCAATCCTCGTGATTTTTGGAAATGTGATCAAGTATACTCTTTGCTTCCTCATATGTTTTGTCAAGTAGACCACCAGCTGCTTCCACATTGGCAGCGATCTACGAAGAGGGATTTAGTTCTTGATAAAGATCTTCATCTGCAGGCAGTACGGTAAGCCATTATGTGGACAGTCTCTTACTAGCCGCTTAAACCTCGCCCAAGCATCCCTGAGCGATTCATCATCTTCTTGTTCAACATTTTTTATTAATTTCCTTCTCTTAGCATTCTCAGTTGGTGGGAAATACTTCTTCATAAACTTTTCCACCACCTGTTCCTATGAAATGATCTCTCCCGGCTAGAGAGAATATGCCCATTTTCTTGCCTGATCACACAAAGAAAATTGAAATAGAGTTAGTCGAACTTCTTCGTTAGAAGTATTCGGGAACACAAAAGTGTTGCAGATTTCTATGAACCTCCGGAGGTAGGCGTGCGGGTCTTCGCCACACCTTCCTCCAAACTGCCCAGCAGCCTGGATCATCTGCAACATTACTGGCTTCATTTCAAATCTCGATCCATCTAATGTTGGCCTCATGATTCTTGGAGAGAAATCATATAGGTTGGGCGACGCATAGTCCCAAATGGGTCTATTGCTATCATTTACCAAAAGAATGGGTTGACCATTATGTTGTTTGCGTTTGCGGCCCTTGCTTCCAATTGTTCCGCCATTCTTGGGGTACTGTCTTGTTGTTGGCAGTTGTCTCTCAGTCTGCGTTGAAATGTTCTCTCAATCTCCAGGTCGTAATTCACCAGAGATTGAGAGCTGCAAAGAAATCAGAAAAATCACCATTAGCACACTGATTTGCCGAAGTCCCTAGCAATGGCGCCAAAAACATGATGCATTATTTTATGAGGTGGAATTATGGATGAAATGTGATGATGAAAATGCATTGAGCACTGAAGTTTTCTCAGTGGATTCCAAGTGTACCCCACTGAGTTTCTTGGTATGTCCAGGGTCGAACTCAGGGACATAGGAAAACAATATACGGTGGTAATTTTTCAGAAGACTTTGCGGTAACCAAATAAATCCAGTAGTTGTTTGGTTTGTTGTTGCGGTAATAAAAATAAACAAATGCAGTGAAGTTTTGAAAAGAGTTGATAAAATGGAAGATGCGATGAGTACACAGTGAACGGGTTGAGAAAGGTTTCGGCTAACACTTTCTAGGATGCATTCATGCTATGTGATCATGCAACACACATACCATAGTAAACCATCTCTCGATGTGAATGCTAAGACTTCTAATGCTAGACCACATGAGATAAGTCTATAAGACCTACACATAAGCCTCTGTTCTTATTTATGCGATGCAGGTTGACAAACAGAGCTTATCTCTAAGTCCCTATCTCTTGTTTATGCAGATCTAATCTTGCTCTCTCGAGTCTAGATTCTAACCTAGCTCTCTCAAGTCTCAGGTTCTTTCTTTAGACTCTTTCTCGAGTAGCTCTAAAGGGGAGGAGGAAGGGAGATCATATACAACGATCAAGCAAGTGGGAGAAAGGCTCGTCTATCGTATAGACAAAATGCTTGATCGTTTAGGTGAATTATACGATCGTGTAGTGATGGATTATTTTATGAGGTGGAATTATGGATGAAATGCAATCATGAAAATGTGTTGAGCACTTAAGTTTTCTCAGTGGAATCCAAGTGTAAACCCCACTGAGTTTCTTGGTAAGTCTAGGGTCGAACTCAGGGACTTGGGAAAACAATATGCGGTGGTAATTTTTCAGAAGACAATGCGGTAACCAAATAAATCAAGTAGTTGTTTGGATTGTTGTTGCGGTAATAAAAATAAACAAATGCGGTGGAGTTTCAGCTTCTAATACTAGAACGCATATGATAAGTCTATAGGACCTACAAATAAGCCTCTATTCTTATTTATGCGATGACAAAATGACACACACACAAATAAGGCGACCACATAATATCATATCTATCTCTAGGGTGCATGCGATGTAGGTTGACAAACATAGCTTATCTCTAAGTCCCTATCTCTTGTTTACGCAGATCTAATCTTGCTCTCTCGAGTCTAGATTCTAATCTAGCTCTCTTAAGTCTCAGGTTCTTTCTTTAAACTCTCTCTCGAGTAGCTCTAAAGGGGTGTTAGGCACAGCATAAAACAAGATAATCGCATGCGATGAAGGTCCTAGGTCATGTTAGCTTAAATCTTCTCAACCCATTTGATAAGATTAGATACTCATGCATGCTAAGAGAGTGAACAAATGTAGAATAAGTACTTTCATTGTATAAATATAAAGTTGAAGTTCAAAATAACAATGCAAGAAGAGAATAAAGAGTCTGGTAGCAATCTCTTGCTTCCCAGGCTTTTACACTATCTTTTCTATTCTTGTTCAAAAGATAATCTCGCTCTCGTGAGAGTTGGCTCGCTCTCTACTTTCTATGCCTCCGGGTTCTCTCTCAAGTTCCCCTGAGCGATCTTTGATGCATTATTTTATGATGTGAAATTGTGGAGGAAATGCGGTGATGGAATTGCCTTGAGCAATCAAGTTTTCTCACTGGAATCTAAATGTAAACCCCACTGAGTTTGCTGGTAAGTCCAAGGTCGAACTCAGGACTTGGGAAAATAGGTTGCGGTGGTAATTTTTAGAAATGTTTGCGGTAGCCGGTAACTCAAATATTTGTTGGTTTTGTTGATCGCGGTAATGAAAAATAAACAAATGTGGCGGATTTGGGAAAAGTCTGATTGTGTGATAGATACACTAAGTATGCGGATGAATGGGTTGAGAAGGTCTTTAGCTAGCGTTACTTGGGAATGCATCAAACTATTTGATCATGCTACACCCATGCACAACAAGTCATTTTCCAATGAAAATGCGGTGCTCCTAAGTCTAGGACGCATGTGTTGAATGCAAAAGTGTCCATAGAGCTTATTCCTAAGTCTCTACTCTTTTCCTATGTGATGATGCAAGATGCACAAAGGCAAAGTGACCGCACACAATCATATCCTATCTGTAGGATGCATGCGATGCGTTAATAGCAAACAGTGCTTATTCCTAAGCTCCTATTTCTTGATTATGCATTCTAATCTGACTCTCCTAAGTCTAGATTCTAGGCCTAACTTTCCGAAGCCTAGATCTTGTCCTTAGACTACCCTCCCGAGTATCCCTAATGGACGAATGAAGCATACATAATACAAGATAATCGCATAGAATGAAGATCCTCAGTTGTGCTAGCTAATTGCTTCTCAACCCATTCAACAGATTTAGCTACTCATGCATGATAAACAGAGAGTGAACAAATATAGAGAAGTAAATTCCATTTCTATAAATGAGCTTGAATACAAAATAACAATGGATGATAAAGGTAGAGAGCCTGGTAGCAATCCCTTGTTGATGGAGGCTTTTACACTGGCAACTCTATTCAGTTCAAAAGATATTCCTGCTTCCGCAGGACTGGCCCTCTCTCTGATTTTAGCTTCTAGAGCTCTCCCAAGCTTACCAAAACAATCTGTCGGCACAAACTCCTTCTCTCTTGTCCGCCTTAAAATAAAAGAAAATCTAAGAACAAGGCTAAATTATCTAAGGAAAAATTCTCTAACTCTCCGAACTACTGAACCCCTTTTTTGAAGGATGCCTTTGGTATTAATAGAACTTCCGGGGTGAAAGGTGGCTTCTCTCTTATGATTGCACAGATAGGATGGCTTTAATTCCCTGACTGATGTGCCAAATATTTTTCACCAAAAAGCTGAATGTACTTGTTATCGTTAGCGGCTGTCAACTCAATTAGGATTCGACCGTCATCAGCGTTCTATCCCATCGTAATTAATTATGCCTTTCACCCAGATGCGCCCACCAAGTTGCGCCGGCTCCATGTAGCGATCCTTCTGGAGAAGATGTTTGCGAACACAAATCATCGCAAAGCCTTGCGGTAATGCTGCGCTCATCCATTGATTTCTTGTGATTGCTCTTTCCGCCTTGCGTCAACGCATATTTTGCATAAGAATACAAGAATCAACTATTTCTATGCGATGGCCGCATGCGACCGCAACGTTATAAAATTAATACTTTTTGGACGCAATCTAACATATTTTTATCAATGCAAACCCTCATTGTTTAATAACTTAGCAATGTAATAACGTGCATTTCTGCCCATTATCAATCTTTCGGCGTCTCGGCTCTTCTCTTGCTCTGCTTTAAAATAAAAAGGAAACTATGGACAAGGTTATTCTAAGTATGGAGAAAATTATTTAAGTATCTGAACTGTTGAACTCCTTTTCTGAAGGATGCCTTTGGTATTTATAGAGCTTTGGGGTGAAAGGCGGCTTCTCTCTTATGATTGCACAGATGGGATGGCTTTACTTCTCTAGCTGATACGCTAAATATTTGTCACCGAAAAGCTGAGTGTACTTGTTATTGTTAGCAGCTTGTCAACTTAATTCGGATTCGATCGTCATCAGCTTTCTGTCCCATCGTGATTAATTATGCCTTTCACCCATATGCACCCACCAAGTTGCGCCAGCTTTATGCGGCAATCCTTCTTGAGCAGATGTTTGTGAACACAAATCACCATAAAGCCTTATGGTAATGCTGCGCTTGACCATTGATTTCTTGTGATCGTGCTTTTCGCCTTGCGTCAATGCATATTCTACATAAAAATACAAAAATTAACTGTTTCTATGCGATGAATGCATGCGACCGCAATGTTATAAACTTAATGATTTTTGGATGCAATCTAACATATTTTATCAAGGCAAGAAAACATTGTTTAAGAACTTAGCACTGTAATAATGTGCATTTCTGCCTGTTATCATGTAGGAAAAGGAAAGCAATCGTTTATGTGATCGTGTAGGAAAAACTAAGCGATCGTCTATTGATAACGGGTAGAAATACAAGTTATTATAGCTCAAATAAGTAAAACAATGAGAGAATGTGATAACGGGCAAAAATGCACGTTATCATAGTGCTAAGTTCTTAAACAATGTTGGATTGCGTTGATGAAATATGTTAATTTGCATCCATTAAGCATCAATTTCATAATATTGCGGTAGCATACGTTCAACGCATTAGAACAGTTGATATTTGTATTTTTGTGTAGAATATGTGTTGACGCAATGCAAGAATTGCGATCATAGGAAATCACTGGTCGAGCGCAATTTCACCGCAAGGCTTTGCGATGATTGTGTTCACAAACATTCACCCGAGAAGGATCACCGCAACTTGGTCAGTGCAACATGGCGGGCGCATCTGGGTGAAAGGCTAATCAATCCCGATGGGACAGAAAGCTGATAACAGCCGAATCCGAATTAAGTTGACAGTTGATAACGGTCACAAAGTACATTTAGCTTTTCGGTGACAATTATTCGGCGCATCAGTCAGGATTTAAAGCCGTCCCATTTGTACAACCAAGAGAGAGACGCTGCCTTTCACCATGGATGCTCTATAAATACCAAGGGCATTCTTCAAAGAAGGGGTTGGCGAGTTCAGCAGTTAGAGATTTCATACTTCAGTTTGCACGCTTTTGTTCATAGTTTTCTTTCATTTTAAGGCGAACACGAGGGAGGAAGTTGCGCCGGCAGATCGTTCTGGTAAGCTTTGGAGAGCGTCGGAAGCTTCAAGGACAAAAAGAGGGCCGACGCCTGCAGAAGCAGGAACATCTTTAGAACATAATAGAGATTTCAGTGTAAAAGCCTCGATCAACAAGGAATTGCTACCAGGCTCTCTACCTTTAACTTCCATTGTCATTTTGTACTCAACTAATTTATAAAAATGGAATTTCCATCTCTATATCTGTTCACTCTTTGTTATTCACGCATGAGTAGCTAAATCAGTTTAATGGGTTGAGAAGCATTTAGCTAGCACAACTAGGGAATCTTCATTCTTTGAGATTATCTTGTATTATATATGCTTCATTTGTCCATTAGAGATACTCGGGAGGGTAGTCTAAGGACAGAATCTAGACTTGGAAAGGTCAGGTTAGAATCTAGGCTCGGAAGAGTCAGATTAGAACACATATTACAAGAGATAAGTGCTTAGGAATGAGCACTATTTGTTATTAACCCATCGCATGCATCTTAGAGATAGGATATGATTGTATGTGGTCACCTTGCTTTCATGCATTTTGCATCATCGCATAGGACAAGAGTTGAGACTTAGAAATAAGCTCGATGAACACTTTTGCATTCAACGCATGCGTCATAGACTTAGGAGCATCACATTTACATTGGGAAATGAATTTTTGTGTATGGTTGTAATATGATCGCATAGTCTGACGCATTCCTAAGTAATGCTAGCTAAAGATTTTCTCAACTTATTCATCTCATACTTATTGCATCTATCACATAACTGCCTTTTCTCAAATCCACCGCATTTGTTTATTTTCTCATTAACGCAAGCAACAACAAACCAACAATTTATTTACTCGGTTATCGCAAGGTTTTCATAAAATTACCAACGGAATCTGTTATCACAAGTCCTTCACAAGTCCCTATGTTCAACCCTGGACTTACCAGGAAACTCAGAGAATTTACGCTTGGATTCCACTGGGGAAACTTGAGTGCATAACGAAATTTCATCAACGCATATCATCCACATTTCCACTTCATAAAATCAAGCATCAGAATGTGATGGTAAAAATAAGCAATATCATGTCCAAAAGTGCTAAACTGAAGAAATTGCAATCGCATGTGGCCATCGCATAAAAGTAGTTAATTTACTTATTTTTTTCAGGAAAAATGCGATGGCATAAGTAAAATTGTGATCCAAAGGAATTAGGCGTCAGTGCGCTTGAAGATTGCGATCGCAATGTCATGCGATCGAATGCGATCGTGAGAAGTTGCTCAAAAAGGTGGCCGTATAAAGACTGCGCATTAAGGTGACAACATAATAAATCATGATGGGACAGAAAGCTGATGATGGTCGATTTCAAATTTAGTTGACAAGCCATCAAAGCAACACTTAGCAAGTACACTCAACTTTCGGTTTTTTCTCAGCATCTTCTGCCGATTGTCAGCCTGTTCAGTTGACCCCATTAATCGGTGCATCAGAGCAGAAGATTTAATGACCGCCCATCATTGCTATCATTTGAGAGAAAGGCTGCTTCACCTTGAGCTCTATAAATACCGAAGGCCACCATTGTAACACGACATCAAGATATACAAGTTAGAGAGTCGTTAGTCTGTTCACATACATACTCATACTTAGACTTAGAGGACGGAGACGGGCAAAGAGACGAGGAAGCTGAGAGATCATTCTCGGATAGATCAAAAGACTACTGGAAAGCATTACAAAGGAGAGAGGGCTAACACTTGCGAGAGCAAGAATATACATCTGGACAGAGTTAGAGTGAAAAGGAACAATGTAAAAGGCCACAGGAAGCAAGAAATTGCTTACCGGGCCTCTTATCTCTCAATTCCATTTGTTATTTTGTATTTAGTACTTTATTTATAGAAAATGGAAATCTCATTTCAACCTATGTTCAATCTCTCCATACTTCGCATGAGTAGCTAAATTTCTGAATGGGTTGAGAAATACTTAGCTAGCATGACTTAAGATTTACACTTTATGCGATCATCTTGTCTTATGTATGCGTCATTCACCCTTTAGAGATACTTAAGAGAGTAGTCTAAAGATAGAATCTGGACTTGAGAGAGTCAGATTAAAATCTAGGCTTGAGAGAGTCAGATTAGAACCGCATAAGCAAGAAATAGAAACTTAGACATAAGTTCTATTGCTATTAACACATCGCATGCACCCTAGAAATAGGATATGATAGTATGCAGTCACCTTGTTTTATGTATGCATCATTCATCATCGCATAAACAAGAATAGAGGCTTAGACATAAGTCCTATCGTCTTTTTTGTATACATCACATGCGTCCTAGAAATAGGAATTATGGCATTTTGCATTGAGAGATGACGTGATGTTATTTGTGTGTAGCATGATCGCATAACTTGTGCATAATCTTAGGAAGTGTTAGCTAAACCCCTTCTCAACGACTTCATCGCACACTCATTGTAACTCTCGATTTCATCAACTCTGCGTTCAACTCCGTCGCATAGAAAAATTCTTAATTAAAACACCATCCAACTCATTTGTTTTCACCACTGCAAGAGAATCAAAGTAACCGTCGCATATTTACTCAGTAGTCCCTGTGTTCGACCTTGGAGTTACCAGGAAATCGAGTGAGGCTTATACTTGGGTCTTATTAGGAAAACTTGAATGTTCATTGCCAACTCACACCATAATCGCATCACAATTCACACGCATCAAGTTTTTGGTGCCGTTGTCAGGGACTACGACAGTATATATAGCGTTAACAGTAAACTTCTTTTATTTTCTTTGCAGCTTTTGACCTCTGTGCACTGCTATTCCTTTGGTAAGGGAAAAAGCTGACATCGCATGAGCAAAGGACATGCTCTTGAGCCCAACTACGACCCAGAAATGGAAAGAACCTTTCGAAGAAGACAGAGAAACAACTGCCGACAAAAATAAGAAAGAAATCCCAGAATCGTGGAACAACTAGAAGAAAGAGCCGCAAATGCAAACAACATCATGGAAAACCATTCTCCTAGAAAATGATCGCAATCGACCCATCCGGGACTATGCGTCACCTAACCTATATGATTTCTCTCTAGGAATCATGAGGCCAGCTTTGGACGGATCAAGGTTTGAGATGAAGCCAGTTATGTTACAGATGATCTAGACAGCCATACAGTTTGGTGGAAGGCATGACGAGGATCCGCATGCCAATCTTCGGAGTTTCATTGAAATCTGTAACACTTTTGTGTTCCCGAATATCTCTGTTGAAGAAGTTCGACTCACGCTATTCCCTTTTTTGTTATGCGATCAAGCAAGGAAATGGGCATCTTCCCTCGAACCAGGGGTGATAACTTCGTGGGAATAGGTTGTAGAGAAGTTCATGAAGAAATATTTCCCTCCTACGAAAAATGCAAGAAGGAGGAAGTTAATCACAAATTTTGAATAGGAAGAAGACGAATCGCTCAGCGATGCATGGGTGAGGTTTAAGAGATTAGTGCGAGATTGTCCGCACAACAAATTATCAGACTGCCTACAGATAGAAATTTTCTACCATGGATTAAATCCTGTATCGTAGACAACTGCCAATGCGGTCTGCTTGATAAAACTTATAATGAGGCTAAGAATATTCTTGATCGCATATCAAAGAATCATGAAGATTGGTAGGAAAGCGATCAATGACTAAATGTTCGAGAAGGTAATGCAAATAACGATGTCATCGCATCTTTGCAGAATCAAATGAATGCGATTATTAATTTGTTACAGGGCCTCGCAATCAACAACCCTGGAACGCAAAGAGGGCAGGTTAAAACAATTGAACAGACGAGCACCAGTTGTGCTACTTGTGGAGAATCGCATCCGATTGAAGAATGTCCAAGAAACCCCCAATAAGTCTACTTTGTAAATAACAACCCTTTCCCTAATACATACAACCCCGTGTGGAGAAACCACCCCAATTTCGCTTGGAAAAATAACCAACAAAAAGTAACTAACCCGTGGTGCAAAAAGAAGGACCGTCAGGATTTTTCCAATGAACTAACGGTTAACCACAACATCAAGCCAGCAGCTCGCAAGCACCACCATCATCCTCTCTATATAACCTATTAAAACAGTACATTGAAAAGAATGAGACGGTCCTCCAGAACCAGGCGACTTCCATCCGCGATCTAGAAATCCAAATATTATAAATTGCGGGAGAGCTCAAAAATAGACTGCAAGGGACGCTGCCGAGCTGAAATGAGCTCCCATGCAACCCAAGGAACACAGGGAAAGAACAATGCCTATCAGTCACCCTGCGAAGTGGAAAGACGACAGCGGAAGAAAATAAGAAGCCGAGCAGGACAAATCCAAATGCAATGGAATCCAAGAATTCGTTGACATAAAATGAATCAGAACAGTCCGAGACGATGGAACCGAACGTTGCGTCCACCTCTAAGCTTATAGAACACGAAACAGTGAAAATACAGCTACCACCATTCTCATGGGGACTGAAGAAGAAGCAAAATGATGAAATTCAGTATCATCGCTTCATGGAAATGTTAAAACAGCTACACATCAACATTCCATTTACAGAAGCGATTGAACAAATGCCAAAATATGCTAAGCTTTTGAAGGACATGGTGTCAAAGAAATGAAGCACAGGAAAGTTCGCTATGGTAACGTTAACGCAAAAATCAAATACGAAGATGCGCGACCCAGGAGCTTTATGATACCCTGCTTATTTGGCGGGATCTATATCGGTCAAGCGCTATGTGATCTTGGGGCCAACATAAATTTAATGCCCCTTTCAATCTTCAAATAGTTGAAGGTGGGGAAGCTGACACCTACGACGGTGACTCTCTAGCTTTCAGATAGGTCCCTAGTTCACCCTGAGGGAATGTTGAAGGATGTCCTGGTCACAATGGATAAATTCATTCTATTGACAGACTTCATCATTCTTGACTATGAGGTGGACAAAGATGTGCCCATCATATTGGGACGACCATTTTTATCTATTGGTCATGCTAAAATTGATGTATACAAAGGAGAGGTCACAATAAGTATAAATGGGAAGAAGCTCAGGTTTAACATCATCAAAGCGATGAAGTATCCAGAAGATGAAACCTATCCAATTCTGACAATGAACACAATTGCGATGAAGAAGCTCAGTCCGAAGAAGAAGATGAAAGAGAGGATGCGACCGCATCCATAGATACCTGCCATGTAATTTCGGAGACTGTCAATAGTGAAGAAAAATTGAATTTGAATGAAGAGAGAAAAACATAAAAACCTTCCTTAGAACAACCACCTACCTTGGAGCTGAAAACTCTGCCAAGTAATCTGAAGTATGTTTTCCTTAGGCAAAATGAAACCTTGTCGGTGATAATATCCTCTGCGCTACGAGAAGAACAAGAAAATGCACTGGTTAGCATCCTGAAGAAGTACATAAAAGCAATCGGGTGAACGTTAGCAGACATAAGAGGAATCAGCCCAACATATTGCATGCACAAGAAAACCAAAAAGGGTCTATCGAACCTCAGCGCAGACTGAACCCTGTGATGAAGGAGGTTGTAAAATAGGAGATCATTAAATGGTTGGACACAGGAATCATATACCCAATCGTCGATAGCACATGGGTCAGCCCCGTGCAATGCATTCCCAAGAAAGGAGGAATGACAGTAGTACCGAATGCAACGAGTTAATACCAATGATAACTGTCACTGGCTGACGGATTTGCATGGACTGCCGGAAGCTTAATGTGGCGACGAAGAAGGACCATGTCCCTTTGATCAAATGCTAGACCGACTATAGTATAGTTGCTCGTAAGTATAGTTGGGTCAATTTATCGGTTTGCCTCTATAGTTACATCTTACTCCTTAAGTACCACTGATCCCTCTAATGAACAATACAACATAGTCCTACTATGTGTGAACACCTCTCGGGCCAGGAGAAGGTGTGTGACGCCACATCGTTCAAGCCCAGGGATCAACCCTTAAGGGAGCAATCTATCTACTTACCCATGCTTCGGGGTAGGAGTGAACTCCATCTTGTGAAGCTAAGTTCCCAGCTCCAAAATCAGACGAATCCCCAAAGTGGTAGGTTTGAGTTGGCACTCTGGCCACTCGCACTCATGCAAATCAAAGGACCGCCCTCAATGGCAGGAGTTCCCAACTCACTTAGGATTGAGGTCATGTTACCTATGGTCATCCTAGTGAAGTGAAGTCTCTATCATGAATGGAGTTATATGACGAGACATCAACACTTCATGGTCAGGTCTTATACAAACTCTTTGTATAGGATGTCCCCCCTCACATGTCCTTTAAACAAATGATCAGGATCAGACCATCTGTGATAAGTCACAACTATGCCCCAAAGCGGGCCGCATCTATTGTGAAACCTGGGTTTCCATTTTTCCTACTTAAGCAGGTGATTAAGGGATTAACTAGAAGAAAGTTAAATCTTATGTTGAAGAAAAAGGAAATTTCTAAGTATTGAATAGATTTTACTTGAGTAGCTTTGAGTTAAGCTTAAATCCCTAAAAATTGACTAAGTGTTGGACTAGACATTGCTATATGAGTAGCTTTGAGTTAAGCTTAAATACCTGAAAATTGACTAAGTGTTGGACTAGGCACTGCTATGCATTGGCCACAAGATCTTGGAAAAGAGTACTTGGGCAAAGGGAAAATTTGGAAATTTGGCTAAGTATAGAAAGTTGTGTTGATGTGTTGGAAGGGACCAATGCATTGGAAGAAGTTGTGTTGATGCGTTGGAAGGGACCAATGCATTGGAAGAAGTTGTGTTGATGCATTGGAAGGGACCAATGTGTTGGAAGAAGTTGTGTTGATGTTTTGGAATGGACCAATGCGTTGGAAAAAGTTGTGTTGATGCGTTGGAAGGGACCAATGCGTTGGAAGAAGTTATGTTGATGCATTGAAATTGTTGTTGGTGATGGCATACGACTGAAGGAAGGAAAATGGAAGTGTGCGTTGAACATCCAAGAGTTTGTGGACGCATATGAAGGATGAACTCATGGAGGATGTCATCCGGACATGTGGCTTGTTAGGAATAATTCTTAAGCCTTAAATAAAAGAGGTGGCAGCATAAGAATACATACAAAGGTAAGGGCCATGCATTGGTGAAAGGAGAAGAAGACACATTGGGTTGTGCTGATGCAAGATTGTGTTGATGGTGTAAGGAAGAGACAATTGGTCATGCGGCCAAGTAGGAGGTGTCGGCCATGGAGCAATCTTGGATGCCTATAAATAGGACCAAAGACTTTATTCTTCAGATCAAGACTCAAAATAAATTTAAGAAGAGTGGGAAAGTTGAGGAAACCTTGCGTTTAGAGCAAAATCCATGCGTTGGACATAGAAGTTCAAAGAGGACGCATTGGACAGTGAAGTCTCGAAAGCAGCATCAACTTGGAACGAGAAGTTCTCCCAGAATACTCGTGCATTTGATGTGATTCTAAAGCCATATGAAAACTAAAAGAGTCTAGTTTTCATGGTGGGGCTGCCGGAGAAGAAGCTTCAAGGAATCGGGCTGGAGAATGAGGAAAAGACAGAAGGTTCGAGCTGTAGGGAAAGCTGGGCCAGTCTTAATGTTTTAATGATTCCGGACAAACCAGGAGGCTTTATGAGCTAATATATTATGGTAAGCTTCCTCAAACATTTTAGAACATTTTTGCAGAAGGAAATATCTTAAAATAAGTTATGTAACTATGAGTAATCTAAGCTGATATTTGAATCGGGAATTTAGGGTTCGAAAGGGAAACCAAGGAAACCTAAGGAACTTCGGAAAGGAAAGTTCCAAACCAACCAAGGTGAGTGGTTATTTTGTGTTGTATTGTTGATATAATTACTATATATAGGTAATATATATAGGGGATAATGTTAAATTTGCATGATCAGGGATATATGTTTATCTGATTACTATGCTTGTTAAGATATTGCTTGTATGTTTGTGTTGGAAACAGGAATTGTACCTGGGATATATAGTTACATGCTTGAAAAGGTACTTGGCGGGAAAATATAGTCGGCTTTGGTCGACGAAAAATTATAGTCAATGACGACGGGCAGGAAATATAGTCAAGTTACCTAATTATAGCTAGTGGGAAAAATAGTCGATGTGCACATTGGCGAAATAATAGGGTACAGGGAAAGTTTCCATAGGAATTGTTGTTGTCTTGGTATACGTGTGAAAGTACTGGGGATGTTTTTATTATGTGATAACCAACGGTCAAGCTGGGGTTGATTGTTTTAACCGGCGGTCGAGCTGGGGATTGTCTAGTGGTTTGGCTGGAAAATAATAATGAACTTGTGGTAATGTTCTTGTTGACTATGGGCTTACAGGACAGCTTTCAAAACTCCTATCGAGATGTCCCCCTATCGGATGGTTTATGGTATTTCCATCTTCTAATTCAAATCCATCACAAGGCTTATTGGCTAATCAAGAAATGCAACTGGGACTTAGAGCTAGCAAGGGAGGCCAAACTTTTATAGCTTCAGGAGTTAGAAAAGCTAAGGTTAGAATGTTTTGATGATTCCTTGATTTATATAAAAAAAAAAAAAAAAAATAGCAAAGGACCTTCATGACAAAATGCTTGCACCCAAGGAGTTTCAAGTAGGACAAAAGGTACTTCTTTATAACTCTCGATTGAAATTTATGCCTGGTAAACTACGATCCAAGTGGATTGGACCTTTTAGTGTTTCTCATATTTATCCTTATGGTGTAGTAGACATTGTTAATCTTGAGACAGGGAAGGTTATTAAGGTCAGTGGGCGCAGGTTGAATGTCTTCCATGATGGCGAGTCATTGGACTATTTTGACATCGCCTACTGGTTAACTCTTCGGTCTACATTTGAGATTGAGTCGTCATGGTCGAGCAACCGACCATAAATATTTGCGCTACCTAGAGGCGGTCAGGATTCAAATTGACTTGCTTTCTAGGATTAGATTTCAATTCAGTACTTTCTCTTTTTTATTCCTCATTTATGTTGTTGAGCCTAATTCTTTCCATTATTTTTGCTTATTGGGATTTTTGGAGAAAAAGAGTTGAGTGTCCTACATCCTCCCTTCATTTCATTGTTCAGGGAGGTATTCTGATCCCTCGTACTTCATTTTGATCACATTAGGGACAATGTGTGTTTTAAAAGTTGGGGGTCGGATGTTTGGACTTTTGAGCTGAAATTTTTTTCAATGACATTATTTGGGGTCTTAGAGCACAGTGCTCAGACAATGCTTGCTTGATTGAGTTTGTCGTATTGTTTTGTTCCTTATGATGACTAGCCTATGACGCACTCATATGATTTTTTTTTTTTTTTTTTTTTTTTTTTTTTTGCCTTATAATAGGTTAGAAGAAAGGATTCATAATTTTCATGATGTTTTTGAAAAAATCTGCTTAATGTTTTTTTTACATCTCCAAGCCCTTTGCATATCTATCTTGACTTGTTTGCTTGCTTAGAATTTAATTATGAGACCATAAGTTTGTTGTCACTCCGTTAGGCCTTGGTGAGAGATATTAGTCATTTTCGCAGTTCAATTTAGTAATGCATGTTTGAGATGCAGTCAATTGATATCACTATCGCCTAGTTAAAAATAATAATAATAATAGAAAAAAGAATTTTATTTTATGCATGTTCAGGGGTCTACTCCTCTTCTTCAAGGGTATGATTAACCTTGGGTGGCCATGACACCCGTGGTTTCCTTTTGAGCTAAAGTATCCTAAAGGAATGAATAAGCTTAGGCACTTTTGAAGGGAAATTGGCCTGTAGTTGAATGACTCGCATGACATTCGTGTGGGCAAGCAAAAAAAAAAAGTTGGTTTCCTGGATTAAGTTTCCCCTTGAGATTTGGAAAATAGATATAGTAACATAAACAAGAAAGAAAATTATCCAGTAATGCGATGGATGACTAGATTTTGACTGATCCCATTTTATGTCATTACCACTTTGAATTTAGGAAAGCTAATTTGGGATCCTTTGAGCCAGTGTAAGGGAAAGGCAAATAAAAGATTCAAAAGGACATTCTAGGCTTGCTGATGGGTGGAAAATGGAGAGTAAATATGCGTGCGTCTTATGATATGTGTTGATTTCATTGCGGCGATGGCCATACGTTGGACTAAGAAATATGCAAGATGCATTTAATAATGTATGCAATGACCATGCGTTCCTGCCACAAGTTTTCTTGCTCTCTCGCCAAGTGTAACGAGATCGCAAGTTTCTTGGGGTGATCCGAGGTCAAACTCAAGGACTTGTAACTTAATGTTGCGAAGTAATGTATTTTCGGTGAAGAATAAAAGAATAATGAATTTAAGGGATTATGAGCTACTCCTACTCCTAACTAAATAGATTAAACAATGGAAGTATGACTATGAGAGTTGGTAGAGACGTGACAACTGTTAACTCGTAATAAGATGCATGGAAAAATAGATAAAATAGTGGAAGGGATAACTTCACCACATCATTAAGCTTAATCGCAAGGGTAACCCCAGCCAGCACAAGTTATACGATCATGCTATACACAAATATACTATTTCTAGGACGCATGCGATGCATATGCGAAAATGTCAATAGGGCTTATGTCTAAGTCTCTATTCTTGCTTATGCAATCTAACTCACATAAGACAAGGTGACCGCATACCACCATATCCTATTTCTAGGGCGCATGAGCTGTGTAAATAACAAATAGAACTTATTCTTAAGCTTCTACTCTTGCTTATGCGATCCAATCTGACTCTCTCAAGCCTAGATTTGGTCTTTAGACTACTCTCCCAAGTATGTCCAAATGATGAATGATGCATTCATAAGATAAGATGATCACATAAAGAATGGTTGAACATAAGATTATTCCTATCTCTAGGAACACTGCTTACTTTGCTTAGTGAGTTCCACTACTTACCCTTTTGGGCAGTTAGTCGTCGCTGATCAGCTCATAGACAAGCATTGCTACAACCTCACACTAAGCAAAGAGGATTTACTCACTATACTCGTGCAATGCACCCCTCTCGGTGGTTTGCTACATGTTTCATATGTCTATGCTGCATGATTGAGTATGTCATACTCTTGCAATCTTACTTAGTTGGTTGCAATGAAAGTAAAGGGTGATAAAGAAGTAATACAATACAAAGATAGAAGGTGGAAGGCTAAATGCAGGCAATCTCTTGCTTCCATCAGATGTGTATCAAGGGTGTCGGTGGTGCCATGAAAGAGTGGTGGAGTAGTCTCTCTCGAGATCTATCTTCGGCAAAGCTCCGATCATCACTCGGAAATGGTGAAGGAATGAAGAACTCTCAAAGAATGTCTTCTCACGGTCTCATTTGTTATAACAAGGATCTGCCTTAAGGTAGAAGCTTAGATACCTTGTATTTGGGCTCTAAGGCTCTATTTATAGAGCTCAATCACCGATAGCATTGATGGTCCCACTCTGAGTCTCTGCCACTAATGATGCGATGGACTTGCTCTGAATCTCTTCTACTTATGGCGTGGTAGGTGAAATGTCAACATCATCTTTCTTATACTCCCAAGGTATACGTTCATGCTTGGTTTCCGAAGTACCAACGCATTTCACCACCCTTGCGATCACCCTTCTATCATGGTTATTACTCTGTAGCCGCAACCTCCATGCAGTGGACGCATGTGATTAATAGTCACAACATCCATGCGATGAACGTACGCGATCACCCTTGCGATGGTTTGGGATTCACCGCATGTGATCGGTTCCTACGATAGCTACAAAAATAGACGTTTTGACACAGAATAATGTATAATATTGGGTTAGCCAAAAATTTTAATGTTGATCGACGCAAGCTCACTTTTCACATGAGTTCTTAGTATAATCACTACATATTTTACTTGTTAGCCCTCCTAATTCTAAACAAGTTGTGAATGGTCGACTTATTAATTATGGTTAAATCAAGTGGACAGAAATATATCTACAGTGAGGATAGTGCAACTATCGAGCTATAATGGTGTGTCTCATTAGTTAACGAATATTGATTAATTTGGTCTAAAGAGTTTAGCCAATTAATCTCATATCATCGGAGCTCATGATTTGTAGGTCCATAAGGTCCCTCTAATAGCTAGTAAAATATGAACACCTTGGATTAGTGAATTGAGTGATTTTGAAATGTTCAAAATCAAAATTAGGTTTTCAATTTGAAGTGTTCGAATTGAATTTTAATTTGAAATGTTCAAATTGAATTTAGGGTTTCAATTTGAAGTGTTCAAATTGCAAATTAGGGTTTGAATTTGAAATGTTCAAATTCAAATTAGGGTTTGAATAATTATATTTGATATAATTAAACATTTAATTTATCAAAATTAAACAAAATTAGAAAGTTTGAAAGCTAAAGAGTTACACTTACAGAGTTACTAAGTGTTAGTAATTTCTGACCGACGACAACTAAATGACCATAGGAATAAGAGTTATTCTAGAGATAGTATTTAGTCAAGAATGTCTTGAGTAAAGGAATATTTGACTGCCCTTTGATAACACTTATTCTGACCCACTATAGTATCGCTGCAAATAAATAATGATTTTTGGGTACATTATTACTTTTGCTAAAATTTAATTGAATTTAATTGCATTTATTTAATTATAATTATTCTAAAATTTCAACATGTCGAATTCTTTAAAATTACATGCTTTCGGTTTCGTTAACAGTTTTAGTCAATCAACATGCAAATCAAACATACTAGCAAATGATGATTTGAAATTTGTTTTAACTGAGGAATGTCCTCTATCTCCCAACTAATCTTTAAATAAAAAAAGTTTTGAACTTCATAGATGAGGATACGAAAGTAGCACGAAAATGTAAATATGATTTGCTTGTCATTGAGACATGCTTAGTGGAGAATGATAAAAAGACCTGGATAGTAGATTCAGGTGCCGCTAATCATATTTGTGCTTTTGCTCAAGAAACTAGTTCCTGGAGACAGCTTACAGAAGGCGAAGCAATCTTTAAGGTAGGGACCAGAGAGATAATTTCAGCTAAAGTAATGGAAGATATGAAGTTATTTGTAAGAGATAGATACATTTTACTTGACAATATTTATTATATTCTTTCTATAAAAAGAAATTTAATATTTTTCTCATGTTGGCTAGAACAAAACTTCAAAGTTTCTTTTGAGAAGAATGAAATGTTCATTACTTCGAAAGATACCAAAATTTATTCTGTAAAACTAGAAAATAACTTGTACATGTTTAACCAACTGAGGTAAAAGTTATTTTGAATATAGAGATGTTTAAAGCAGCTGAAACTCGAAATAAGAAATAAAAGATTTCTCCAAACGCCTATCTTTGACACTTAAGACATGGTCATATAAATCTCAACAGGATTGAGAGATCATTACCACAATGTGAATCTAGTCGGGTAAAATGACTAAAAGATCTTTTTGTGGAAAAGGTCTTAGAGCCAAAGAACCCTTAGAGCTGGTAAATTTAGACCTTTGTGGTCCGATGAATGTTAAAGTTAGAAGAGGATATGAATATTTCATCAGTTTTATAGATGATTATTCAAGATATGGGCATATTTACCTAATGCATCATAAGTCCGATCACTTGAAAAGTTCAAGGAATATAAGGCAGAGGTTGAGAACCAATTAGGTAATAAGATTAAAACACTTCAATTAGATCGAGGTGGTGAGTACATAGACTTAAAATTTCAGAACTATTTGATAAAACATGGAATTCAGTCCAAACTCATAGCATCAAGCACACGTTAACAAAATGGTGTTGCAGAATGGAGAAATAGGACTTTCTTGGACATGGTTCGTTCTATGATGAGTTATGTTTAGTTGCCATGTTCTTTTTGGGGTCATGCAGATGAGACTGTGGTATATATATTGAACATGATTCCCTCGAAAAGTGTTTCTAAAACACTTTACGAGTTATGAATAGGACGTAAAGGTAGTTTACATCACTTCCAAATATGGGGATACCCAACACATGTGTTGGTGCAGAATCCAAAAAAACTGGAACGTCGTTCAAAAGTATGGCTATTTGTAGCCTATCCTAAAGAAACAAAAGTTGGTTTCTTTTATGATTCTTAGGAAGATAAAGTATATGTATCGACAAATGCAACATTCCTGAAGGAAGACCACATTAAAATCATCAATCTCGCAGTAGGCTAGTATTAAATGAAATGACCAAAGAAACTACAGATAGATCAACAAAAGTTGTTGATCAAGCAGATCCATTAACAAGAGTTGTTGATGAGACTGGTACTTCACATCCTTCTTAAGAGTTGAGAATGCCTCAACATAGTGGGAGAGTTGCGCAATAATCTGATCAGTACATGGGTTTAACTGAAACTCAGGTCGTCATACCTGATAATGAATTAGAAGATCCATTGACATTCAAACAAGCAATGAAAGATGTGGATAAAAACCGGTGGATTAAAGCCATGAACCTTGAAATGGAGTCAATGTACTTCAATTTAGTCTGGGATCTTGTAAACAAACCAAAAGGGGTAAAATCCGTCGGTTGTAAGTGGATCTACAAGAGAAAACGAGATCAAGCTAGTAAGGTAAAGACCTACAAGGCTAGGTGATGATGGGCAGAAATGTACTTTATTATAAGCCTTTTATTTAGAATTATGAAGGCTGTTAAGTAGAATATGCGGCGATTATACTAAGGATTCATGAGAAAACGAGCTTGTGTCGATCGACATTAAGAATCTCGGCTAAGCCACTTTTATGCGTTATTATGCGTTCAACTGTTTTTTTTGTAGCAAATGCATAAATCGATCGCATGCACAGAAGCGAGGCTACCGCAAAGACGATCGCATGAGTCCATCGCATGGGTGTTACGGCGATCAAGCGAATGCGATCATCGCAGGGAGATTGCGGCTACAGAATAATAACCATAATAGAGGGATGAGCGCAAGGGTGGTGGAATGCATTGACACTTCAGAAACCAAGCATGAATGCATACCTCAGGAGTGTCAAAAGGTGATGTTGACATTTCACCTACCATGTTGTTAGCAGCTGAGATTCAGAAAAGGACCATCGCGTCATGAGTGTCAGATTCATAGCAGGTTCATAAATGCTTTCGACAATCAAGCTCTATAAATAGAAGCCTTAGAGCACAATTTCAAAGAATCTAAGGTTTTCTGCCTGAAGGCATCGAGGTTTCTACCCGAGGGCAGATCCTTATGATCTAGACCAAAGCGTGAGAAAATAGTCTTGAGAGTTCTTCATCCCCTCAACCATTTCGAGTGACGATCGGAGCCTTCGCCAGAGTTAGAGCTCGAAAGAGTCTACTCTATCGCCCATCCATGGCACCACCGGTAGCCTTGACACAAATCTCATGGAAGCAAGACATTGCTTCCATCTGGCCCTCCATTTCTCTTCTATCCTTGTATTGTATTACATTGTGGTTTAAGAGATTAATACATTTTGTGATCAATGCATCTCTATATTTTCCTTCGATTCCATCTCCATCTTCATTTACTTAGCATCCTTTACTTTCATTGCTTTATTAAGTAAGATTGCTAGAGTATCGCATACTTAATCATGTGGCATAGACATATGAAGCATGTGCGTTGCGCGAGTATTGTGAGAAAATCCTATTTTGCTTAATGTGAAGCTTTAAGTGGACACAATTCTTGTCTATGAGTAAAGTCAGCAACAATCAACTGCCTAGGAGGGTAAGTAGTTGATCACATTAAGCAATGTAAACAAATGTTCACTAAAGATGGGAATAATCTTACGTCAACCATCTTTTATGTGATTACCTTGTCTTATGAGCACATCATTCATCATTTAGGCATACTTAGGAGAGTAGTCTAAAATCTAAATCTAGACTCGGGAGAGCAGATTGGATTGCATAAGCAAGAATAGGGACTTAGGAATAAGGTCCGTTTGCTACTACACAGCGTATGCACCCTTTGAGTAGGATATGGTGGTATGCGGTCATCTTGCCTATGTGTGAGAGCACATGAGCAGGAATAGAGAGTTAGAAATAAGGCCTCTCGACACTATTGCATATACATCACATGCGTCTACGTCAAGTGTGTATAGCATGATAGCATAGCATATGTTGGCTGGGGTTACCCTTGCTGTCAAGCTTAGTGTTGCGAGGAAGTCATTCTCACCATTTTATCTATTTTCCCATACATTTTACTACGCGTTAATAGTTACCGTGTCTCTTATCTCTTGCAGTCATACTTTCACTGCTTAATCTGTTAGTTAGGAGTAGGAGTAGCGCATAGCCAGTAACCCTCAATATTTTTTTATTCTTCAATGCAAACATATTACTTCAGGACATTGAGCAACAAGCCCCTGAGTTCGACCTCGGATCGCCCGAGTAAACTTGCGATCTCGTTATACTTGGCGAGAGCACGAGAAAAATTGTGATAGGATGGGCATTGCATACGAGATTAACGCAAATTTTCCATTCCAACGCATGGCCACCAACGCATGAGAACAAATGCATAGATTAAGACATGTTTCACATATGCGCTTCCGAAATTCTTCTCAACACTAGGCTTGTGGAAAAAGGGTTTACTCAAAGAGAATGGGTATACTATGAAGAAACCTTCTCTTTGATTGCCATGATCAAGTCAATAAGGATACTTTTATCGATTGTTGCATTTTATGATTATGAAATTTGGCAAATGGATGTCAAGACAGCCTTTCTAAATGGTTATCTTGAGGAGAATATCTATATGTCTCAACCAGAGGGGTTTATAGAACAGGGTCAACAGCAAAAAGTTTGCAAGCTTAATAGATCAATTTATGGGTTAAAACAAGCTTCTCGATCCTAGAATATGAGATTTGACAATGCGATCAAATCTTATGGCTTTTAACAGAATATTGACGAACCTTACGTTTACAAGAAGATCGTCAACAAAATTGTAGCTTTTATGATTTCTATAAATACCACCCTTCATCTTTAGGTCAAAATTGTTGGGTTGAATATCCTAAAACTCGCAATTTGTAAAGTTAAACATATTCTATTATCACTAAATATGTTATTCTTCATTTATTAAATAAAGTTGTTATTGAATTTTGTAAATTGTATTTGTAAAGACTAAATCGAATAAACTAAGATCCATGGCTATTATATGAATACTTGAACTTTATTTAGAGACATAAAGATGGATCAAGTTCGAGTAAATAGCCAAAACGGTTTATAGTATACGAATAAGGTTGGGTGCTTTATTCTTGTAACACTATTGGATGCGACCCACTCTGTAGTTGTTACAATTTCTTGTAAGGTGCTACAAATGAAGTGATCCTGATTCGTTCATGTATTGACATGAGGAGTGAGGGCATCCTATGCAATGAGTTTACATTAGATCGAACCAAGAACTAAGTCACTCGTACTTTATAGCGTTGTTTACTATTTAAGACTGACTACTTCACTTAGATAACCAAGGTAACTCAATCTTAATCCTAAACTAACTATGAACTCCTGTTTATTCGAGATTATCCTTATATTTGCATAGGTGAGAGTTGGCTCAATAGCGCCGACTCAATAAGCTTCCCATTTTAGGGGTAAGACCGGGTAGATAGCTGGAGACATAGGGTGCAAGATGCAATTCACGTCTACCTACTTCAGGGATAGGAGATAGGTTGTTCTCTTAAGTGCAGAATCTAGTTCTTCAAAAAGGGGTCCCACCCTCTCATTGGCCCGAGAGGGATCCGGTTTAGTTATTGGATCACAAGCTAGTTGTTCATTAAAGGACCAGTGGAACTTATGGAGCAATACATAATTTCAGGGGTAAAAATAGCATTTGACCCAATCATTATTACGAATAGCCTGTGAATGGTCGACTTACTATTTATGGTTAAATCAAGTGGACACAAATATATCTACAGTGAGGAGAGTGCAACTATCAAGCTATAGTGGTGTGACTCTGTAATTAATGAATATTGACTAATTCGGTCTAACAAGTTGTATCCAATTAATCTCAAATCGTTGCAATACATGATATGTATGTCCATTAGGTCCCTCTACAAGCTCGTAAAACATGAAGACCTTAGATTAATGAGTTGAGTGATTTTGAAATGTTCAAAATCAAAATTAAGTTTTCAATTTAAATTGTTCAAATTGAATTTTAATTAAAATGTCCAAATTGAATTTAGGGTTTCAATTTGAAATGTCCAAATTAAATTTAGGGTTTCAATTTGAAGTGTTCAAATTGTAAATTAGGGTTTCAATTTGAATTGTTCAATTTCAAATTTAGGTTTGAATAATTATAATTAAATGTTTAATTTATCCAAATGAAAACGAAATTGGAGAGTTTAAAATATTTAAATATTGATTTAAATATTAATTACATGAATAGGATTCATGTATAAATTAAGTGTTGAATTAATTTAATATTTGATATTAAATTATTAATTAATTAATTGATTTTGTTTAATTAATTATTTAAATTAAAACAATTCAATTTTGGAAATTGATTTCTAATTCAATTTTAATTTAAAATTGAATTATTTATAATTAGAAATTGAATTTAGTGGAGATTTCCAACTTTAAGAAATCTTGAAGTGGTTTCTTCTTAATCCAACACCTAGACAATTAAATTGATACTTTTGAATTGTCAATAAGCTTTAGCCTTTAGTGCCTACATGTAAAGGTTATATAAAAACTGAAGATCTCTAAAATCCAACTGGTTGGTTGCTGAAATTTGTGAATTTCTGCAAAAAAAATTCTTTTTCACTCTCAAACCCTTTTATTCCCTTCACAATTTACTTCGAATCTGAGTTCCACCACTCAAATCCAAGGTTGAGAATAGTAGAGAAACACTCTTGGTGGTCTACTACTGATTTGGAGCTCATTTACGTGGAGAACAGCTCGAATTCGGAAGTTTCATCAAAGGTATAGCTTCTTGAAACCGTATTCTGCAAAAACTATTGTTTGCATGCTTTTAGAACTCAAATTAAGTGTAATTACAATGATTATTGATTCTGATTGCTTCCGTTGCATGCTTCTACTTTCCATAAAAAATATGCTGAATTTTGGTGGCTGAATTGATGGAGGCTGAAGTTAAACTTCGATCTTCTTCTTTTCCCTTCAGGTTTTAGTATTTTTAGGTTAGTTTTTCATTTTGTTTTGGGTTGTAATCGATGGATCGGACGTGTATCTCAGATTTGTCTATGAATTAAGAGGTAACTTCTATCTAATTTCTTTGAGCAAGAGCCCTATGTTTAATTTCTTGAAGGATTTTTAGTTAATTTAATAGAATTGTTGTGAAATCTTTTAGTTGATTTGATTGAATCTTAATGGAATTTTTATAAATTGATCTGACAATTTAGTTTATTGAAATTATTGTTTGCAAAATCGTCATAGCCTTGCATATATTGATTGATTTAGTTGTGCATATTAGGATCGCATGTTTGCCATAATATAATCTAGACTTTTTCATAGTTGACAAGTTAGTCTAGACTTTTTCTGAAAAAATGCGTGTAGCCCTAATATAACCTTTTACAAATAAATCATGCTATAAGATATGGCTTTTCCGGCTTGTAGCATGTCTCAACAATTGAACCCTTTCATAATGCAATTCAATTTTAACTTGTATGTCACTAAGAGGAGGAGTTGTAAATTGAATTCGGGCTAATTTGGTTTAATATCGAATTTGGCTAATTGGGCTATTAGATATCCTAATAGGTTGAGAGGTTGGCAGATTCAGTGTAATTAATTGAAGCCTAATGAAATAAATTTCATAGGAAACTCTC
Source organism: Benincasa hispida (assembly GCF_027475165.1). Lineage (NCBI taxonomy): Eukaryota > Viridiplantae > Streptophyta > Magnoliopsida > Cucurbitales > Cucurbitaceae > Benincasa > Benincasa hispida. The sequence continues at coordinate 31,914,823 of NC_143481.1, read as the reverse complement.
TCTTTCTCTAGAAATTAGATAGACTTCTATTCTAGATTACATTTACCTTTTTATTTTAGTTTCACACATATATCTCTTCCACACAAACCCCACCATTTACCACTCTAGTTAGAAAATTAACTTAACAAAATAAATCGCGCTTCCCTGCGATCAAAAATGAAGGAATCCACTTATGTAATAGGGTGGATCCCCTAAAGATCGACTTGGACTTACCACTATTGCTATGTTTTAGTAGTAATAGGAGTACAAATCTTCTTTTGATCAGTTTGGAGTTTAGGAATAAACGACGCCCGAATCTTTGATCTGTCAGTGTCCTGTGCAATGAGATTGCATAAGAACGGATAAAAAATAAGTCATTCTTACTTTATAACATTGTTAACTATTTAAGACTGACTATTTTGATTGGATGACCTAAGTAACTCGACCTTAATCCTGAGCTAACTATGAACTCCTGTTTATTCGGGTTAGGTGAAGAATGGCTCAACATTGTTGACTCAATAAGCCTCCCATTTCAAGGGTAAGACCAGATAGATAGTTGGGGACATAGGGTGCAAAATAGAATTCAAACCTATCCAATTTAGGGATAAGAGAAAGGTTGTTCTCTTAAGTACTGAATCCAAGCCTTGAACAAGGGGCCCAACCCTCTCACTAGCTCGAAAGGGATTCGGTTTAGTAATTGGATCACAAACCAATTGTTCATTAGAGGATCAGTGGAACTTAAAAAGCAAGGTGTAATTTTAGGGGTAAAACAACATTTGACCCAGTCGTTATTACGAACAACCTATGAAGGGTCGACTTACTAATTATGGTTAAATCAAGTGCATAGAAATATATCTACAGTGAGATAATGCAACTAATGAGCTGCAATGGTGTGTCTCGATAGTTAACGAATATTGATTAATTCGATCTAAAAGGTTTAGCCAATTAATCTCAAATCATTGGAGCTCATGATCTGTAGGTCCATAAGGTCCCTCTTATTGGTGCTAATGCCCTAAATTCTCGTATTCTGTAGTTTGTAAACAGTTTGTACGAACGCTTATGTTGTATAATATATGACATTTATTTCACATCTTATTTTTTGCTCAGTTATGTTTTTTATTTTCTTTACCACAAACCAATAAAAATAAAATCCATGGTTATTTGTATGTAACTCAAGCATGTATGTGGGTGACATACAAGTGGATCATGTCTTGAGTGATAACCAAAATGGTCTGTAGTATATGGATATAGGAGGGAAACCTTATCCTGGTAATGCTAAGGATGCGGCCAACTTTGTGGAATGGTCATAAGTTTTGTGACTTGTCACAGATGGTCTGATCCTGATCATTCGTGTAGAGGACATGCGAGCGGGGGACATCCTATATAAAGAGTTTGTATAAGACCTGACCACGAAGTGTTAATGTCTCATTATATAACACCGTTCATGACAAAGACTTCACTTTACTAGGATGACCATAGGTAACATGACCTCAATCCTGTGTGAGTTGGGAACTCCTGCCATTTAGGGTGGTCCTTTGAGGTCGTCGATTCAAACCTACCATTTTGGGGATTTGTCTAATTTGGGAGCTGAGGACTCAGCTACACAAGATGGAATTCACTCCTTCCCCGAAGCAAGGGTAAGTAGATAGATAGCTCCCTTAAGGGCTAATTCCAGGGCTTGAACGATGTGGCGCCACACACCTTCTTTTGGCCCCAGAGGTATTCATACATAGTTGGACTATGTTGTATTGTTCATTAGAGGAATCAGTGGTACTTAAGGAGTGAGATGTAACTACAGGGGCAAAACGGTAAATTGGCCCAGCTGTACTTACGAGCATCTGTGAAGGATCATCATACTCATGATTGGTTATATCCGATGGACACAGAAATATATCTGTAGTAAGAAGAGTTCAATTGTTGGTCTTTAGTGGAATGTCTGACAGTTAACGAATGGTGGATCTCATGGCTAAAGAGTTTAGTTAGCTATTCACGGACCGTTGGAGCTTCGAGCCACAGGTTTATTAGGTCCCTTGGGTAGCTTGGATAAAGTTGAGAATCAATGTTTGGGTTAATTTGAAATGTTCAAATTGACAAGAGGGAGTTCGATTATATATGATATAATTGGACTGGTTAATTATATATGATATAATTGACTAAATGTATGAGATATATTATTTTAGAGGAAGTTAGATATAAATATGATTTTTATCATATGGAGGAGAAATTACTATAGTAGATATGTGATATCAAACTATAGGGTAAGAATATAATATGATTTTATTCATTAATTATTAAATTGGTTAATTATATGATAATTGACCTAAAATTTCTCTCGGACGTGCGTTAATAAGAGCAACCGCTTCGGTTATTGTTACCGAAGAATAAAATCAAAATTAGTTTCATTTTGCAAAGGTTCGAAAAAAATTGGCAACTGTGTAGAAACGTAAACAATCGCATAGTCAAGAGCCTATACGATAGTCGTTCAGCGCCTAAACGATTACACACCTCGTGCCTAAACGATCACACACTAGTTCCTAAATTATTGCATACTATGCAGTGTTTTCTAAATGATCGTCTACCTTTTTCTAAACGATTGCTTAGTAAAACCTACACGATCGTGTAGTTTCTTCTAAACGATAAGTACTTAGCTATACCATAGTTTCCTTTTCTCTCCCACTTGCTTATCGTCTACACAATTAATTCTTTCTCCAATCTCTACCAAACTCACCAAAGACCACATTTTGGATTCTCACCTTGAGAATACCAAGGGCTCTATTTTGGTGGTCTCGTCCTCGCTACATTCACTTGTTTGTGATTGATCGTGCTGCCGCAGCCGACACAATTGTTGGGCGATAAAGTTCATGTAGAGATCTTTCGCTACGTTTGATTTTCAAAGCTTGAATAGCGTCTTCAACTGATATGAGAACTCTTTCCTTATAATTTTGTTGCTTAAAGCATGCCTTTAATTAGTGTAATTTTGCATAACTGTTTGTTAGAATGTATGTGTTGTATTTCGGTCACGGTGAAATCGGAAAGATCCAAATGCGCTCATGGATGTTCTTCGTTAAGAGATCCTTCACCTCTACTAGCTCGTAAAACATGAACACCTTGGATTAGTGAATTGAGTGATTTTGAAATGTTCAAAATCAAAATTAGGTTTTCAATTTGAAGTTTCCGAATTGAAATTTAATTACAAATGTTCGAATTTAATTTAGGGTTACAATTTGAAGTGTTCAAATTATAAATTAGGGTTTGAATTTGAAATGTTCGAATTCAAACTAGGGTTTGAATAATTATATTTGATATAATTAAACGTTTAATTTATCAAAATTAAATAAAATTGGAGAGTTTAGAATATTTAAATATTATTTACAAGAATAGGATTCATGTTTAAAGTTAAGTATTTGATTAATTTAATATTTGATATTAAATTATTATTTAATTAATTAAAATGATTTAATTAATTAAAAATAAATATTAATTTTTTCAATTTTCAAATAAATTTTAGAAATTGATTTTTGGAATTGATTTAATTTTGAATTAATCAAAATAAAATTAAAAATTGAATTATTTATAATTGGAAATTGAATGTTAGTGGAAATTTCCAATTTGTTTGGAAATTGAAGTGCATTCATTCAATCTCTGCACCTAGCCCACTTCATGGTTCAAATTGAAGTGTCATTGAGCATTATCGGTTAGTGCTTGTATGAACAAGATAGATAAAAGCTCTCAATTTTCACTGGTTGAGGAGGAGGAAGGCTGGAAAATAGTTTTCTGCAGAAATTTTTTGCTCTCTTAGAAACCTCTCATCTCTCTTGCTCAATTCACCTTAAATCTAAGTTCCATTACAAAAATTCAAGGCTGAGAATAGCAAAGAAGATCTCTTGGTGGTTCACTGTAGATTTGAAACTTAGAATTCGTGGAGAGCAGCTCAGATTTGGAGGATTCTTCAAAGGTATAACTTCTTGAAACCCTTTTTTCTATAAAAATTGTTTTGCATGTTTTTAGAACTTAAATTAAATGTAATTAGAATGGTTATTGATCTGATTGCTTCTGTTGCATGCTTGTTTGCTCCATCATAACACATACAACTTGTCATCCACAAACCAATGGTCAAATTGAGGTGGTTAATAAAACATTGGAAGTTTTGTTTAAGTCATTAATTTCTAAAAATCTAGCCTAATATGTTTACTAGTGATGCAGTTGTTAGATTTGTCACCTTTGCCACCTAATATGTAGAGTGCTTACAAAAGGTATGGCTTTAATCCATTAACTCCTTTAGATTTGTCACATTTGCCACCTAATATGTTTACCAGTGATGCAGTTGTTTCAAAGGCAAATTACATAAAAAATTTGCATAAAAAAGTCAAAGAAATGATTGAAAAGAAGAATCAAAAGCTTGTCCATAACAAGAATCAAGGAAGAAAGAAAATCATTTTTAAACCCGGTGATTGGGTTTGGGTTCATCTACTAAAGGAAAGGTTTTCATATCAAAGGATTTATAAACTTCAACCAAGAGGAGATGGTCCATTTCAAGTGGTAGAGTATATCAATGACAATGCCTACAAATTAGATCTTTTAGGTGAGTACAATTAGAGTTGACAAAATTTTTCACGATCATGGCGGGGAATCCTCGGTTTGATTGGGGATGGGGTCAAACCGGAAAATTTTTTCGGGGCGGGAGGGGATGGGGACGGTATCTCCGCCCCGACTCCGACTCCTATTTCATATATTTATATTTTTAATATTTTATAAATATATATTTATAATATATAAAATAACTTATTTATATGTATGTTTATATTGTATAGACTTATAGTATTGTGGAGTCCAATATTAAATATCTAAATTCTAAATCAAAGTCAAGACCAAATTTTAATTAAAAAACGGTGAATCTCTGCGAGGAATTGGCAGGGGATTCCCTATGGAGAATTAGTAGGGGAATCTCCACAGGGAAACGGGGAATGAGGCTCCACGGAGACTCCGTTTTCTCGATGTCGAATCCCCGTCTTGTCCCTACCTTCAAATGGCGGGGACGGGGGCAGGGATGGGGGAGGATTTCCCCCATGGGGTCGGGGACAGGGGATGCCCCCCACCCCGCCCCAGCCCTGTTGCCAACCCTAGGTACAATGTAAGTTCTACTTTCAATGTGGTTAATTTAACTCCTTTTGATGTAGGGAATGAATACCTTGATTTGGGGACAAATCCTTTGAAAGAAAGGGGGATGATGAAAAATCAACCACTGAACTATTGCAAGTACTTAAAGGATCAATTACAAGAAGCAAGGCAAAAAAGATTCTAGAGGCATTCACACAACATCTTCAAAAACTAGCAAATTCATAAGAATCGAAAAATAATTATGAGGCCAAATTTTTATATAATGTTAATTCAATGAGTCAAGAAGAAAATGACATGGAGATGACATTGGAAAAGTCCTATAGTTTAGAAGATAACACGACGATCAGAAAAAGTGTGCAGATTTTGTGAAGAAAATGTTGTCAAGTGTGTACTACATGGGAAAACGTGATGTCAAAGCTTATCAAACATGCACATCTACTTTGTTGCCTTCTAGAGGAGATATTTAAGACAATTTGAAGACTTTCTACATTTCTAGTTTTGCATTTTGATTTATAATTTAGTACCCAATTAAGTTTCAAGTTTCTAGGTGTTATTTCTACAATTTGCAATTAATTGTATTTGAATGACTTTTGAGTTTTTTAGTCTATCCATAACCATTAAGCCTATAAATTGGCTTGTAATGTTCTTGAAAACTCAGATTATCAATTTTAAAAAGCTTGTGTTTATTCAACTCTTTGGTGTTATCTTTTCTTTCAAATCTTGCTTTAGATATGATGTTTAAATCAATTCACTGGATTAGTCTTGATCAAGTTAATTCTGGAGTGAGTTTTCTTAGGATATAAGAGTGACCATCACAGCTTCTAAGTTTGATCTAAGTTAGCTTTATTTGTGAGTATTTGCAAGGATCCTAGAAAGACCTCTAGGTTTGCATCCAACAAGCATCGCGTGCGCTTATCACGGGTGGGAGTGTGACAGTGAGACTTCCTCTCTCTCGATCTTAGGCTCCCCCTATGTATGTTAATGTTAGTATAAAAACATTTAGGCTCCCTTTAAGTGTGTGAGACTCCCTTCATATGAGAACTTAGGCTCCCCCTAAATCTTGAGACCTCCCTTCTCGATGAATAACAACTTAGGCTCTCTTTAAGGCTTGAGAAATTCTTCTCGATGAACAAAGTCTTAGGCTTCCCCTAAGATCGAACAACCTTCGTTGTTGTGTTATGCTTACTATAAAAGTAAGTGAAGAACATATTGCCATGAATACAACATAAAACATTTTTCTTGAAATCAATGCAATGCAATATGTATTTGATAAAATTCTCACAATAGTCTCACAAATAATATTTGCAACAGCCCTAGTATGAGAACTTCTTCAACTTAAATAGCACAGTGGAATGATGAAAAATATCCCCACATAAAATTGTCAGCTCACTAAAAAGGAAAACATCCCGAATAAAATATAATGCAAAATAAGTTAAATAAGAAATATTCTACAGATTTGGCATCTAAAAGAACAACCTCTGAGACAAGATCCACCAAAGCCAAAAATAGAAACAACTGCTAAAAACCCAAGGAGCCAACACCAGAAATCTTAAGCAAATATATTTAGCCAATATCACATACATAACACATTTGGTCCTCTTAATTCACCCACAATTATACCAATGAGAGAGTTTAACCTAGGAGTATAAAAAACAAACTGAACTAGCTCGATTTGGATCAAATTAAAAAAAGAATCGAACCGATCTGACTTGGTTTGGTTCGGTCTTGGTTTACCCGAACCAACCAATCAAAATTACGACTTCATTTTATTTCAGCTTCACATCCCCTCTCTGTCTCTCAATAACCACCTAATCTCCTCTCTTTTTCTCTCTCACATTTCTTCGTCTCTCTCTATCTCTCACATCTCCTTTCTGTCTCTCTTTCTCAACACAGAAGTCTACCGAGAAGGAGAATATGATTTAAAAATTTTGTACCGTCAGAAAGAAATTGGAAAAGTATTTCAAACATGTTTCTTTGGGACAACACTAGTAAACATAGCAAAACAAAAACTAGAAGACTTCATCATGTCACAACCACCGAAAACCTTCTGAGTCAAGGAGTAGTATGACAAGAAGGACTTACGCTCCTCTAAAGCTTTAGAAGCAAAAGAATATACTAGAGCATTTTGACATCTAACAACATGAGAGAGAGAAATTTGCTTTTAGAAAGCGATGAAATTGAAAAAATAATTTGCTTTAAATTATCTTATAATGTTTTACCAAATACTAAATGCGATTAAAATTTCCACATAGCCACTAATGTTTTCTAAAATCAATCTCAAATGCACTTGAAGCCTTTCGCTATTTATATAGGGTCAAAAAATTAGATATTTATTAACCTGTAGATACTAGTATTTATATTAATTAAGAAAAAACGTATTCTTCCACGTATATAATCTAAGAGCTTGACATTAATGTAAATATTTGGTTGATATTTTTAATATACCATATAAGAGAGCGTTTAGGATAAGGATTAATTTTCAGTCTAGAGCATTGTTTAGTCATGTCACTTGTGGTCCACAACTTTCATCTACTAAACAAGGTGGTATAGTGTTAACTACTCCACTCCCACAACTAATACTCTTAAAAAAAATGTCCTAAATGTATCACAAATATTACCAAAGTACCATTGAGAATCGTATGGGACAATATTTTAATGATTTCCTTTAAAAAATGTATTTTTTAACACTTCCACTAACATGAATATTTAATACCCTAGATAATAAAACTTAAGAGGATGACAACAATAATAATTAAAATAACAAAATTCACTTTAAAATAGAAAGAGAAGAAAAAAAATGATCAATGCTAGGAGATGTAAGTTAGACTTTATTTATTTATTTCTTTACTTAAAAAAAAAGTGGAAAAGGAAGATTTGGACTCGTTGTTGAGATATATATATTTTTAATCAGTTGAGCTATATTCAAGGAAGATTAATTAAGACATGAAAAATGTTTTCGAGGTACCTCGTGACAGTAGTGTTAGGGAATTTTAGAATAGATATATATAGATTATGATGATACATTGCATTTGATTTGAAAAATGAAAATAATTTCACGGACTAGGGAAGAAAGCCCGACAGAATCCCTGTGGAAATCACTCACCAAATACAAAAAATAAAGAAAGCCTTTGAATCTCCTGCCTTATCCGTCAAGGCAGTGCCTTGCTAATTGACTTATTTCACATAAACTCCTATATATGTTGCCACAATAAACCTATCATAATTGTTTTAAAATTTTAATTTAATTTCTTATGTTTTAAAAATTGCTTATTATTCCCTTATCATTTCGTGAATGTTAAAATAGTCAACAAAAAGTTTATCCATGTCATAATACCAAGGGAAGTTGTTGAGAATTTAACAAAGATATTTAAGATAGAAAATTTTCTAATTCTTCCAACTTAATTTTTTAAAGAAATATTTTTAAAAATTTTGGTTTCTTTCTTTGATTTTTTTTTTCTCTTCTAATTTCTACGAATTGTGTCATGCAACTATGTAAGTTCATCATTAGATAAATTTGTCGTTCACCGGCTGTCAAAGGGTAATGAAAAATGTATTTACACATACGAGAAGAGATCACTAAATTATGGAAATATTTTAAATAATGATTAAATTGAAAGAAGAAAACCTCAACTATTAGGAATTGATATATTAAAATACCAATTTAGTTTTTTTATTCGGTTGTATTCCAATTGGTAAATATAGCAATGTTTTTCTAAAATTACAAATATAAAAAAAAAAATTAAACTTAATTTCTAGTTTTTTATTTTTACGATTTTACCCTACACAGAATATATCAAATATATATTATGTTATCGTAAATCAATCAACTAATATACATTATATATTGTATATCAATTAATTGATATACTTTATTTAAAGAATATCATTTATACAATTGATAGATTGTGACTTTAATTGTGCTAGGGTCGACGTTGTTTGTTCGATTATGATAAATATTATTTTTTTAACGTATTGATATAGAGTTAATTTTGTTCAATTAGTTTAATTTTGATGTTCATGGTATATGTTAAATACATAAATTTTGTCAAGTGATATACCAAATTCATTTTAAGTATTATGCTAGTGCATTAATAGTATATCAACATTCATTCAAAATTCAATTTCAACTACATATATTATTAGTACATTAGTAGTTATCACTTATTTAAAATTCATTTAAAGTAAAATTAGTTAATCAATATTGTATCAATGCTTATAAAAAACAAATTTCAAGTATATCATTAGTTTATTAGTAGTATATCGACATTTTTTTTAAAATAAAATTTTATGTATGACATTTGGAGTTAGTAATATATCAATATTAACTCAAAATTCATTTCAAGTATAAATCGTTGGTATATCATTAGTATATTACTTCTTAAAAATATATTTATTCAAGTATATCAATTATATATCAACACACATGTTCAAAATTCAATTGTAAGTGTAACATTAGTGTGCCAGTAGTTTATCAACATTCATTAAAAAATGGTTATTAACATAACGGATTGAACCATTATAAGGTGATTATAAAGTGCTAGAAAAATAATATTCTAGAGCAAACGAATAAGGATTGAAGTTAAGTCCTCGAATAATAATAAATGAACAAACACTTCTTGACTCATAAATGTGGTTTATGAATGATAAATTTCGTATATCCATTGTATAACTTACATATTTTATGTTTGGTGTATTAATCAATTGATATACCAAATATAAAGTATATCAGATGACTGATATACCATATATAAAGTATATAAGATATATTGTTGGTATACATGCTAATACACTATAGGGTGAAATTGGAATAACAAAAATAGAAATCTACTTTTTTTTTTTTTTTTTTTGGCTATATTTGCATATTTTGAAAAATCATTGCTAAATTTCTAATTTTTTTTTTTTTTTTTTATATTCTTACAAGTTCTTTTTTTAAATCAAAGTTGGTTAAATAATAATAACAATAATTTTCATACATGAAACCACATCGTATTGATAAATATATTTATTTATTTATTTATTTATTATAATTATTATTTGATTAGTTGCAAATATAGAAATCAGGCCAAAAGTATTAACAAATATATATCCCAATGCAAAAAAATTGAAGATATAGTAAATTTAAATTCATCTCTCCGAGTCTATTAGTGATACACTATATCGCTGACAGAAGTCTATCAATAATAAAGTCTTTTACTGATGAATTTTTCTATATTTGTAATTCTTTAAATTTCTAATTATATACTTAATTAGTCGAGTGTTACACATTGCAAATTTTTTCTTTTTTTCTTTTTTTTTTTAAAAAAAAAACAATAAAATAACCACAATGAGTAAATTTAAAATTTAAGTACATTGTCAAAAATTGAAACTAGTATGAAATTCAAATAAAAGAATTCAAAACGATATTTGTAGTATATATTATTTATTTATTTATTTTAAAGAGTAGAGACTAGGTCAAACAGTGAAGTGTGTAGAGGCCGTAATGTTGACTCTATTTTCATGGCAAGTTTTGAAAAGATAATGTTTTAAAATAGAATTCCGAAAACCCTAAATTGAATCCCAAAGACATGGCGCGAAAATTGCGTATTTTTCTTTCCTATTTCCCAAGTTGCCGCCATGAAAACCTCAAAAGGCAACCGTCTCTGTCTTTTACTTTCTCTCAAAAGAAAAAACCAACAAACTACAAATTCTGCCTTTTTCTAATTCATTGTTACTAAACCACCTTTGTATCTTTCCTTTATAAACGCCTTTCTGTTTCTCTTAAACTAGGCAAGGGTCTTAATCACCTACTACAACTTTATGATGATTCTAGAGTTTCCTCTCTCTCTTCCATCTTATCCATTATATTATTTTTGTTATGAAAATGGACTCTCTACCTATCTTTTCAATGATGATATCATACCGTTCACCTTATATATAAACTTGCATTTTTTTTTTTTATTTCATTCAAACGACTTCATACTACTGGAGATATTGTCTCTCACTTTTCTACGTCCGATCTTCCTCTTTCTTAACAAACATGAGACTTTAGTTCACACTCTCACCAATTTTAAGAATTTATATGTTTTTTTTCCTTATTTGAACGATTTTTTTTTAAAAATAATTTGATCCTAATCTTTTAAAATTAGTGTTTGTTATAGGCTAATTTGGATCAAATGACAAAATGGATACTTTGTCATTAAATATTAGGTTTAGGACCAAAAGGGAGAGATAGCCGGATCAAAAGATGTCCAAGATGAAAAAGTGGCATGGGCCAAGCCCAAACTACCATGCTCTATCTCAACCCAAGCCGAGGTTCAACCAAGGATTTCACTAGATCCCATTTCAGAAGAGGATTGGGAGAGATGAAAAAGTTTATAAATAGGTTGTAAGAGCATTAAAGAATGTAACTAAAAGTTTCAATTTTTTTCTATTTAATAATTCTTATACTGATTTAGGCATCAAAGCCATTCTCTTTGTTTTATAGGTTCTCTCTTCCTTAAGTTATAAATTTATGATTGTTGTCACGTGAAGGTCAAGTGTGTTTTTCCTATAAAAAATGACATCAATAATGTTAATTTCATTTCTTATCTCATTTGAATGTACACTTGCAATAAACAATTTTAACCAATAAATTTTTTGGCTTTATTGCTGATCAGAATGTTGGAGGCAATGAAAATTAGGCTAGAGTTTAAAATGAAGAGAATTTTTGGAGAAACTTTTTCTATGGAGTGTTTTGGCATTTGGGTTCTATTATAGCATTCTTAATTTCTTGCTTGATCACTTGGCTTACAGGAGAGGTAGAGAACACCTGTATTTCTAGGTGTTACTAGCAGTCTATAGAGATTCATAGTTAATAACCTAGATAGGTTTCTCAAAAAAAATTACAAAACGTTTAAAGATTTCTAGAATGAATATCTCAAGAAAATAAATTTTACCTATTCCAAAATGTCACATTGAAGAACTCAAAGACTAGTTGAAAATTACAAATTACATTTAACACTTCCTCGTAACTTGTAATTTTCAAAAGCTTATTAAAATTCTCGAAGTTCTTCAAGGTAATCGCTTTGGTGAACATATCAACCAGTTGATCATTATTGTTAATGAGCTCTAAGTAGACTTCTTTATTTACCAAATCTCTAATATAATTATGACATAACTCAACGTGCTTTCACTGAGCATGAAAGATTAGATTCTTAATCATTGCAATAGTTGAATTGTTGTCACAGAAGATTTTTCTTGGCACCATGATTGGGCAAATGTGCATGAGCGATGAAACTGAGAATAAATATGGCCTAAGTACAAGCATACACTATCGATGAAGTAATAAATCTTGGAGTATTTCAAGTGTTGAATCCCACAAGACTATTTATACAATTCAATTTCTCTAAGAAAGAGTTTTTCGATGCAGACCAAGGAGTAACCAATAAATAAGTGATTTTAAGGTTGAATATTGATAAAAGCAGCAAAAAGAGTGTTGTACAGGTATATATTTATGTTTCAACCAAAAGAGCAGTGTCCTTGGACAATGCGACTGCATCATACCTCAGTAGTGACATAGTCATGGACAAAAAACTTCTAAAAACTTCTCCTATTCAATCATGTACCAAGTTCCTTTAAAAGCTCTAAGCAGCTAATACCTATATTTCTATGGTTTGTTAGATCTTAGATTAATTCACATGAAATTACTTTATCTTATGATGGGCGATGTAATTGTTAGAAATATCCTAAAACTCGCAGTTCATGTTAAACATTCTATTTTATCAGTAACAATGACTTGTTGATTTTGCATCTTATTATGAAAATCCAATATACGCATCCTTGGCTATAATATGAATGTTGTAACTTTATGTAGTGACATAAACAGGATCAAGTTGACAATATATAGCCTAAATGGTCTAACAAGTATATGGATGAAATTGGGTATCTCATCCTGGTAACATTATTAGATGCGACCCACTCTATAGTTGTTATAAGAAGTTGTAAGGTGCTATAAACGATGTGATCCACAAATCATTCATGTTAAGACATGAGAGTGGGGGCATCCTATGCAATGAGTTTGCATATAGACTGGACCACGAAAGTAGTCACTTTTTTTTATAATGACCATTTATTGTTAAAACTGACTATTTCATTTATAACCTAGGTTAACTCGATCTTAATCCTGAGCTAGCTATTAACTCTTATTTATTCAGGATTATCCTTTGATCTACAAACGGTGAGAGTAGTCCAACAGTACTGCTCAATAAGCTTACCATTTTGGGGATAAGACCGGATGAATAGCTGAGAACATAACCTTGCAAGATGGAATTCACTCCTACCCTATTTAGGGTTAGCAGGTAGATTGTTCTCTTAAGTACTGACTTCATGTCTTGACAAATGGGGCCCCGCCTTCTCATGATAGAGAAAATATTTGATTCATAGAGATTATGAATCAGAATTGTTCGTTAGAGGATCAGTAGAAACTTAAGGAACAAGATGTAGTCATAGGGGTAAAACGGTGTTTTTTACCTAGCTGTGATTATGAACAACCTGTGAATGATCGACTTACTGATTATGGTTATTAAATGGACATGGAGTTCAACTATGGGCTATAGTGGAGTGTCCCATTAGTTAACGAATGAGGTTCGATCAAACTAATGAGTTTAGCCGATTAATCTCGAATCAGTGGAGCCCATGATCTGTAGGTCCACAAGGTCGCCCTACTAGCTCGTAAATGGATAAAATTTAGTGTAGCTTGAGAAATTAATTTGAAACTTTCAAATTAAATGGAACAAGAGAAAATATATTTAAATATAATTTAAATATATGAAGATGATTATTGTGCAAAAATTAATTTGATATTTGATATTAAATTAATTAATATTTTAAATTAATTTATGAAATTAATTTAAGAAAATAATTTTTTGAATTAAAATGGTTTTAAAACATTTTATGTTTTAAAAAGAAAAAATGGAAAATCGTTTTGCATGGTTGCACAAAATGGAAAATGAGTTTTCTCCATTACCATCATCTTTATGCTCACACAAAAGCCATTATTCTCTCTACTTTAATTCTCTAAGCATGAGCTGCAAGCCATGCACTCCATCTCTTTGTATGTTTATCTACTATATATAAAGAAGATTGGAGTCATTGGAGAAAAGATGAATGCAGAATTTTGAGAGAAAATTTTCTGTGAAGAAGAAACTGTCTTCTTCAATCGGCTATTGTGAGCTCTTCTTATTTCTTCACATCTTCAAGTTGTTCTTGAGTCCCACAACTCAGCCTAAAGCTCCAAGAGCATAGTAGGGAAGACTTTGAGGTGGTTCACGGTGATTTCAAGTGAAGACAGCAGCTGTACAAACATTTTCTTGGAGAGTTCATCAAAGATATGTTCTGAAAACCACTTTTTAAGAAGAACATGCTTTAGTTTTTGCCAAGATTAGTAAATTAGAATGCTTATGGATCCTTGATACTTCCGTTTCATGTTGTTTAACTCTTTCAGTAACAATCCTATTTCCAGGCTCTTAGTCCCATATCTCTTTGTGACATCAGTTTATATCCTAACATTCTCAGTATTAAGACTCCACTAGATTGCTAAATTAAGTGATAAGTTTAACTTAATAATATTTCCCATAAACTCAACAAAGAAAATGCATAAGTCAAAGAGGTACGAAGCATAAGCATTAATCAAACCATAAAGCCCTAGGGTATTCACATAACTGTAACCCTTAGAGAATTTAGCTCATGATTAAGAGCAAATGAATAGATCTCATTAGATCATAAATCATAATTACAAAAGAAATGTTTAACGAATGAAAAAAAGATATAAATAGAAAAATGCAAAAATGAACTAAATTAGTGCTTGAAAATAAAATATAATTATGCCTTGGGGTAATCTTTCACTCTCTTAATCTTTACCTAGGGTGATTCTCCTTTCTCAAGGATGAATCCATCACTAGGTTTTCATGGTGTAGGAATAACCTAGAGCTCTCAAACTTCATAAGAACTTTCGTTCTTGAATCTTTCTGACTAGGAAGGGTGAGATTTTGTCCAAGGAGGGTTGAATTTCTTTGATGGGTCGTGGTTTGTTGAAAAAAGAAGTTTTCCATCATTTTATAGGAGAAGCTTTCCATCGTTTTATAGGCCTAAATTGGTTGAAGAATGGTCAAATTTCATGTTTTGAATGTTTATCCAACATTTTAGGCATTGAATAATAACTTTGATCGAGAAAATAACAACCAGAATTATTGGGTACGAATCTAAAAAATTAGGATTTTTTATGCGGGTGCATCAAAACAAATTTCTACGAAACAATTAAAAACCTCCGTAAAAGGCCATAAAATCAGCCCAAAACAGCAAAAACACACTTTAAACAATTAAAAGACCTATACTTGCTCATATTATCCATGTTAAGTCATCTCGGGTAAAAATATCACATAAAGTGCCTTTTTACTATAAAAATAAGTAATAAAATAGATGGTAAAAACATGCACTTTTTGACATCTATCATACCACTTGCTTTATTTGGATTCTCTATAACCAAATAGATTCAGTTGGAACTGTATATTTTACTTTGGCGAAAAATAAGATGTTGCCTTCTTGAACTCCAATATACTGTAATAGAACCAAAACAGATCATATAACCTGAAGTGCTTTTTTTATCGTCAAGAGAATTTGCCCAATCACCATAGGATGGCCAACTAACTTGCAATCTTTTTCTTGGACATATTTGAGTCTTATGTTTTTTAGTACTATGCAAATATCTTAAAACCTTTTTAGCTGCGACATAACTATTTTTTCTTGGGTCATTCATGTACCTCAAAATGATGTTAACAGAATGCACAACATCTAGCCTAGTATTAGGAAGATAAATCAAGGAACCCACGGGACTTTGATCAAGTTTCGAATCTGTTCTACTAGTATTATCATCACTATACAATTTCTCATTTGATGTCATAGGTGTGAAACTTGAACCCTACTTTTCCTACTTAAATATGTTATTTGTTGAATTAGTAAAATGAGGGGTTTAATATTTGAGTCAATGGAGAATTGTAGGGAAATAGGTAAAGGATAAGGAAATGAAGAAGGAAAATGCTTCAATATTGGTTACTTTGCTCTCGGGTGTTTATAAGTTAGGCTAACAAGAAAAAATTTGGCTAAGTGTTGGCCGCGAAAATGATGGCCAGGCATCGAGTAAACACTGGGCGAGAATCGAGTAAACACTAGGCGAGCCATGCATGAGCGAGGAAAGGATCGTGCATCAAGTATGCATGATTGAAGAAAAGATCGTGCATCGAGTAAAGGCCATGTGTGATCGAGGAAAGGATCATGTATCAAGTAAAGGTTATCATGCATCGAGTAAAGGCCATGCGTGAGCGAGGAAACGCTCGATTGTGTGCAAGGATGGGCGCAAGGCGCTGAATGCAGGGACATTAGATGTGTGTTGAGGCGTGCGATTGGTGGGCTATGTGATGCCAAATACCATGCGATGAGGCTGGAATCTATGTGATGAGGCTGGGAGCTGTGCAATAAGACTAAGTCGATGCACATAGCAAGAGGCCTTAGGCAAGGGGCTTGTGCAAGTGTTGCCACACATGGGCTATCTAAGGTGAGCGTTGGTTAAAGAAGTATACACCAACCATGAGGCTAAGCATTGGAAGAAGAGTACGACCATTGGATTATATGTTGAGAGGTTAGTTGGACGCATGGTAGGTCATGGAAAAGGCTATGATTCAAACAAGGAGTTCAAACATTGAGGTGCAAGTGTTGTCTGAGATTGAGGGCATACAGTAACACTGATAACTTATAGAAATACAAGTTATTTATGCCACCTTATCTAGATATTGCGGCCAAAAGTTAGTAAATATGCGCCAATTGTATGAAAATTAGCCTAGTATTACAATAATTATAAATGTTTGCAATTACACCCACTAACACCATAAAGATGGAAAACAAGCCGAATTTTACTCTGTTTTGCAGGAGACCAAGTCACCGCTTGCGCTTAAGGCTCACAAGAAACTGATCAATGCATCTCTGTCACATTGCGCCCGTCAATCAAAAATAAAGAGATGATTACCGCAATGACCGCACAATGCGATAGTCGATCTAGAGCTGTGTTTCAACCGCATGCGGTAATAAAAAAAACACTGCATGTGAATCCGTGATCGAAAGATACAGCTGAGCAACGCAAAAGCGGAGGATTGAGACACATGTACAACTAACGGTTGTGCATAATTGACGGTCTGATTGCATAACAGAAGGAATAATATCCCTCCATCTTCGAAATTACCATGACAATCAGGTGGGAAACACAAGGCCGGAGTCAAAGACCTGCACCTATAAATACTCCATTGATTTCAAAGAAAAAGCATGCTATGGGATACGGGGTAAATGCTACAGAACTGTTGAGAGAAAAGGCTGAGCTGAGTACTTGAGTGAAGAAATCCAGGAAGAAGACGAGATAAGGCCGAGAGGTGAACCTCAGATCTAATCTGCCAAACACCTGATTGAAAGCTCTGTGCAAAGATCCCTGCTACTGGTGGAGCAAGCCTGAGAGGGAAGCTCTTCCTACCATCAAATCCATCCTATTCAGCAAGCAGATCTCCATCGAATCAGTGCCAAGACATTGGCACTTGTTTGTATTTGTTCTATCTCTTTCATCGTTGTATTTCATGTTCCCTTTATCTTTTCATTCACACACCATGTATCAAATGCTTAATAGATGTATTAAATGTTTCGATAGCTTTCATTTATCATTTTCTGTCTATTTCCGCTCACCTATCAATCACTTTCTTCATGATGTCTTCTTAATTCCCTGATAAGCAATATAAATTAACTAAGTACTTAATCTGTGTTAAAGATATAAAATACGTTTAGCTAAGGCATGCTAGACGGCATCTTCACCTGTGAGAGTAGAAGTGAAGATGTCATTCTGATCTATTGAGAGAAGGTTAGAAGAATGCTTTAACTAAAGCGAGTAGTACTTCCAGACATGGAAGCAACCTTGCATTCATTACGTTAGTCTATGTTTCACCACAGGCATGTGGGAGCGCGACCGATCACTGAAAAGTGTACGCCAACAGAAGAGTGGAATAACATTTGTAGCTTCAACGCAATTGAGAACTTGCGTTGTTTATATTATTTTTCTTTCTCTTTCTATTCTATTCATAAGACTTGTCGCCGCATTCCACGTCTTTGCACAACTTTCACAGCCAGCCTTGACCCCTGTATCTTGTACATGAAGCCTGTATCTTATATCATCTAGCTTAGGTTATTGTATTTCATTTTATTATCGCATCCTTACCACTTTACTTTATTTTATCGCAATTTATATACCTGTACAAACACATTTTTAAAGATTGAAAACTGGGTTGCATATATCATGAACATACCACACTAACCTAAACCAGTCTCCATGTTCGACCTCGGATCACACCGAGAAACTTGCGATGGAATTACACTTGGTTCTATCTTAAGGAAACTTGTGACAACGCATGGCATACTATGTGAACACCCATCATTAACACATATCTAGTAGTAGTATGGCATCATTTCGAGCATAGAACATCATTAATCATGTATATCTTAATTTTATACATTACAAGTTTATGGCGCCATTGCCAGGGAACTGGTAACGGGGACATGAGTTTGTACCATCCATCCATTATTGTAATGTGCAAAATTTTAGTCAACAAGTTTATGGCGCTGTTGTCAGGGAAGTGGTAACGAGGACATGAGCTTGTACCATCCATCCATTGTTGTAATGCGCAAAATTTTAGTCAACAAGTTTATGGCGTCATTGCTGGGGATTTGGTTAACGGCTTATTGTTTGAGTGTGTTTTTGATATTTTGCAGGACAGATCTCATTATATTGGTAGTTCAACATGGAGAGCAGCCTAACGATTTATGAGTTCTGGTCCTGAACCGAAAATCATAACTGACCCTGAGATCGAGCGAACTTTTCGCACAAAGGTACGTCAGAACCGAATTAGGCAAAAGAAGGCAGCCAGCATGGAGGACAATAACGATAACGCGGTGCCAGTTGTGAACCAAGAGGCTGTTAGACCGACTCAGGATCCTATCTTCCTGGTGGCTGATCGCAACATCCCGATGCGTAATTATGCGACACCCAATTTGTATGATTTTTCACCTGGAATCTTAAGGCCGACTGTGGAGAAGAACGCGCGTTTTGAGATTAAGCTGGTCGTGTTGCAGATGATTCAAAATGTCAGGCAGTTCGGTCTACAAGGTGAAGACCCACATGCCCATCTGATCAGCTTTGTCGAGATGTGCGACAATTTTTCCTTACCTAGCGTGACCCTAGAAAATATAAGATTGTATCTATTCCCTTACACCTTGAGGGATGAGGCTAAGAGGTGGGCTTACTCACTAGAGCCAAATGAGATCACTTCATGGGAGCAATTGGTAGAGCGATTCATGAAGAAGTTCTTCCCACCTGCCGTCAACGCAAGGCAACGAAAGGATGTGTTGAACTTTGAACAGAAGAAGAATAAGACCCTGAGCACCGCCTGGGTGCGATTCAGGAGACTAGTGAAAAACTGCCCATATATCGGGATTCTCGATTGCGTCTTGATGGAAACATTTTACAATGACCTGAACAGAGCAACACAGGTTGTTGCTGATGCCTCTGCGGAAGGAGGTTTTATGGATAAGACATACACGAAGGCCAAAGTCATCCTCGACCACATCTCGCAGAATATGGATGATTGGATCGACGATGGTTATGGAGGCCGAGTCGCTGATAAAAGGAAAACTGAAACAACAATTGTCCCTGTGGAGACAATGACCACGTTGGCCGTGCAGATGGCCACGGTGACCTCGATCCTTCAGTCAATGGCAATCAACCAAGGAGCCATTGCTCCACAATCAGCGCAACCCGCTGCACCGGCTCAAGTGGCCGCAATCAGTTGCGTTAATTGTGGAGGGGCTCATGGAGCTGATGTGTGTCCATTGAACCTTCAGCAAGTGTGTGCTATCCAGAACAACCCCTTCAGCAACACCTATAATCCGGGCTGGAGGAGCCATCTTAACTTCGGTTGTGGAGGCAATCCCAACCTGAGGGGCCAATGAACCATCAAAGGGGCAGTAGAGGAAATCCTCCTTTTCACCACAACCAAGGGCAATCAAAACAATATAACCAGCAACCATCATCATCTAACACCTTGGGAGGCTCGTTAGAGACGCTGCTGAAGCAGTATATGGATAAAAATGATGCAGTGATGCAAGCACAAGCGTCCTCTATAAGAAATCTGGAGATCCAAGTGGGCCAGGTGGCCTTTGAGCTAAGAAGTCGAACACCAGAAACATTGCCCAAAAATTCAGAAGCCCCGAGATCTACAAGGAAGGAGCAATGTCCTTAAGACATTGAGCAGGCAAGCCTGACCGCCTGCGGAGATGTGGATTGCGATCGCCCAGGACAATGCAATTTTCGGTCCATATCTCAATACTATGTTTAATGCTTTATTGAATTTTTGTCTCTTTAAATTCTGAACTATGTCTTCAATTCTTCATTTAATTCAATTTTGACTTTATGAATTTATTTCCTCATTCACTTCTCTGCATTTAATTCTGTCTCGTCTTTAATTCTTTTACTTTTTTGTAATCAATGTGTTGTGCTTTAAATTGTGAATGATTGAGTAATAAAGGAAAATCTATTGCCGCAAGCCACAGCACCAGCGCTGATGAAAACTGTAAAATAAAAATAAAAGAACAATTAACAACAAGAAAGCAAGACAACAATGGACGCATCCCAGCCCAATTAGAAATGCTTTGCGTTCACCTAACTCAACTGTATTGAGTTGAGGGGTGTGTTGCGCTCGCATATGTCCTTTGCCCGTCCTTAGCCAAATGCACTATGTTGAGGTATCCTTAAGAAATGCATTGGTTAAGGGGTGTGTTGCAGGGATATATGCGCTGTTGCCCGTCCTCTACAAAGATACAGTTGTGTTGGTGAGCACAATTGTTATTCTTTTTCATGCGTCTATTCAAATAAAATATTAAAGAAAAATTCGTTTGGCAATTTCGGAAGAAGTCCAATCGATTCGTATCCCCAAGCAATTATGACTTGGCAGACGAAAGGACACTTTTCCTGAAATTTCATAAATGAAGGAGGTAGAACGACATGCCTGTTGAGCTGCTCGAGGCCAGTCGCCGCAAAAATCACGTTGGACCCCACCACAACCCAACCTATAAATACGATCTCCTCCTTTATTGAAAACCCTTTACCTCACTTTGGCAAACCAGAAACCCTAAGCTTCTTACATCCCAAAGCTTTCTTTCTCCCTAGCAGCTCGAGTTTTTATCAAACCTTCCAAGCTCGTTCCATGGCTGACCAAACCCCAAACCAATCCGCTTCACCTTCTACCCCTGATCAAGTAGCCATGCGAGAGGAAGAATTCTTGGCTACTAGTCGCAGGCTTACCACCCAAGCCTACACTGTCCCCAAACTTGCCGGAAGTGCCCGGAGAAATCCTTTGGCCGTTAGGCCTCCTGTGTTCAAGAAAGGAGGAAGCACCAAGAGCATGCCTACGCCAACACCTGCCGTCTCCACTGAAAGAGAAAGGAAGAGACGCAATGATACAGAGGTGTTTGGCAATATCCTAAGTACCTTGGAGCAAGGAGGTGGACTGCTTGATGCGGGGGTTGTAAACCAACCACTGCCTATGGAGGAGGAGGCGGCAGTAGTGGCGGATGAACCAGTGAAGGATGGAGTAGTGGTGGTTGAAGAAGAAGCTAAGGGGAATGATGTTCTGGTCCCGAAAACTCAGGAGGCAATTGTCATTGCAGAAATTTATGACGAACCTCCAAGAAGAAAAAAAGAGGAAATTGCGATCAAGGAAAGAGAAGAAGAAGATATCACAGTCGAGGAGGCCAAGGAAGCAGAGGTTGCATTAGTGACCCTTGACATTGTGATGGGGGAGGTTGCAGGGGATGCACGACCATAAGAAATCGAGAAGGAAGATAAGAAGAGAGAGAAGTAGCTAGAAGGGTTGAGAAGGAAGATAAGAAGAAGAAGAAGAAGGGAAAGAAGGCTGAAGAGGTGGAATGTTCACATCATCGCAAGGAAACAAAGAACAAAGAGCAAAAGGATGATGATGAAGATGAAGAGGCCAAGAAGGATAGGAAGAAGAAGAAGAAAGAGGAGGGAAGATTGCGTCGACATGAGAAGAGGCGCCTGAGAGAAGAAGAAGAAGCAAGGTAGAGGGTTGCGAGCCTTGAGAAAGAATCAACCTCCGTAAGGGAGGATGGGGGGAAACGATACAGTTGATGGAACCGGCGCAACCTGAAGCAACGCAATTGGTTGCGACAGATGAAGGAGAAGAAGCAGAGGGAACCCCCTCAATGCGGCATCGCAGGGAGAATGTACCGCAAGGGTCCACAATTGACCCTCAAAGATTAATTTTGGCATTGGAAGAGAAAGAGAGAAAAAGAAATGAAAAGAAGAAAACAAAGAAAAGATGGAAAGGGGCAAGCTCATCATCGTAGAGGGGAATAGAAGAAAAAGATTGGAGTTTGAAGAGATACGACGCAACAATGAGCTTGCTAGACTTGAAGGGATCCGAAAGCGCGAGGAGGAACAGTGCCTGTTGCTGGACTTTGAGCAATTCGAAGAAGAGTTTACGAGATAAGAAAGAGAAGAAGAGGAAGAAGAGAGAAAGAAGAAGGAAGAAAAGGACATATTGTTGTTGGAGGAGAAGAGGAAGAAGTGCAAAGCCAATAAGAAGCGCTTATATAAGAGCAAGGGCAAAGTGTTCGCTGAGCACGAGAAAGAAGAGCAACACAGAGAATGGGAAAAGAGGGAATGACAAGCAGCCTACCTTGTGTTGACAAAAAGCAAGGCCATAGCAGAAAACAGTGAACCCGCAGCGGCCAAGAAGCGATCATCAAAGAAAAAGGAGAACGATGATATGTTGATTGAGATGGGCTTCTACCCTATGCTGACCCCACTACCTGACCTCATCACGAGCGTAATTGTGGAGCATGGGTGGGACACATTCTGCCAGTGCTCATCCATCATAGTGCCTCAAGTAGTGCGAAGCTTTTACCACAGGCGCTTACATGAAAATAGGGATGCGGTGACCTTTAAAGGAGAGACAGTATCCTTCAACAGAAGGAACATCAATGAAATTTATCAAATGAAGGACAACCCTGATGCGCCAGGGAACAAGATTATTGATGATCCCACAGAAGAGCAGATGGAGGACGCGTTGAAGTTACTAACGCAACCGGGCACGAAGTGGTTGGTCTCACTCAAAGGCATCTGCATCCTGGAGTCCAAGTCCTTGCTACCGGAGGGAAGGCTCTGGGTTTATTTGGTCAAGAAGCAGATGATCCCAACGACGCACGGCAGAACTGTATCAAGGGATCCGGTCATGGCCGCATACTGCATAGCCCGCGACATTTCTATCGACGTAGAGCAGTTGATCGTAGGGCAAATCAGAGCATTAGTGGGGCATGTTCGGGGGCAATATTTCTTCCCATGGATCGTTTCAAGTTTATGCCTATCTATGGGTGTAGGCGTTGATGAGGAACCCATGCCAGAAGTCCACGGCCTCATCAACATAAAAATCTTAAGGATGCACCTCAAAGATTCTCCACACTGCCTCGAGCTGCCAGTAAAGAGGCCTGCGATCGACTTGAATGCGCCATTGGAACCTAGACCAAAAAGAAGATGAAGAGAGGTTAAAGGAAAAGAGAAGGTCCAAGAATCACCAACACAAAATCTTGAACCTATGGATCCTCTTCCCTTAATCATCAGGCCTCCAAGCCCTTTGAGCCCGCCAACGCACCACTTCCCCCTTACATGAGCATTTTACAAACCTTCTTCTTGTCCCCAACTCTCCTGTTTACCCAACATACCCACCTTCACCATTAGCATCATCACCTAACTCACCATTCCACCGCCGCAAGATGATGACCCACACGGTTTAGGTGAAGGCACCTCTGCCCAACCCCAAAACGATGCTGGCGAGACATCGCAGGCACAACCCTCCATCACCTCCATGGCTGTTGAGTTAGCAGAAATGAGATCCCTCTTCTCCCAACAACAACAACTCTTCTCTCAACAACAGCACTTCTTCAATCAACGATTTAACGTAGTAATGGAGTGCATTGATGAGATTCAATGCAGTGCTGCCATATCAAGAGAGGCGCTGATCAACATGCAGCGCAACATTTATAAAGTCCATATGCACAAGAGAATGATTGCGGAGCGTAATCAAGAGTACTTCAACTTTCTTACCGCATATCTTCATGGTCCAATGGTGCCCCTACATCTCCGGCAACACTTAAATTTTGAAGAAACGCCTTCTATACCACCTCAAAATCTGCCTGATCCCCCTGCTCCTCAACCTTAATATTTACACTTTCTTCCAATACGATTTTTTTTATGCGGCCATTCTTTATTTGTATTTAATTCATTTATTATTTGTAAAGTAATCAAATTCTTTGACTCTTATACAGGCAGTAGAAAATTTTGTAATGCATTCATTTGTAATTTATTTGTATACCTTGTTAATAGTCAATATAATCAGAGTATATATTCACTCCACTTTTTGCCTGTGCCTCTTTCTTTATCTTCCTTTGTCAATTTTTGTTATATTCTAAATCTCTTATTTTTATGATCTTCATTGTGTTTCTATGATGTATTACATGTTTATACTTAGAAACATTTCCCATACTTGGTAAATTCTGACTAACATTTAGTTAATTCTTAGTTTAGCAGTACTTTACCTTTTATCTTTCAAAGTTCTGCTCAAACCTTCTTTTTGAAATTTTCTTCTAAGTGTTTGTCTAGTCTCTCCAAACAACGCAATGAGGACCTTGGTCATCTTTAAATTTGGGGTGGGGAAGGTCTGAGCAGATGAGATCAAGATTATGCTGTAGTTAAGAAAATGTGTCCATTTTCAAAGAAAAAAAATATTTATGCAAAACT
This sequence comes from Benincasa hispida, assembly GCF_027475165.1. Classification (NCBI taxonomy): domain Eukaryota; kingdom Viridiplantae; phylum Streptophyta; class Magnoliopsida; order Cucurbitales; family Cucurbitaceae; genus Benincasa; species Benincasa hispida. Next base: position 31,889,814 of record NC_143481.1, on the reverse strand, counting down.
CCAATGTCAGCACAAGGGAAAACCTCAAAACTGTCCCAACCTGATAAGAGTTTAGTTGTGAAAGGAGCCTGCTCGTAGTTGGATGTTGTATGACACCCGTAGGAGCAAGCCAAAACGAAGGTGGGTTTCCAAGAACAACGCAATATAAAAAAAAAAAAAAAAAAAGAAAGAAACAAAAACAAAAATAAAAGAATGCAAGAGACAACTCCTCTGATTATCATGAGTTAAAGTTGAAATTGGCACACAACCGTAGTTGGATGTTCGCATGACACCCTGGGGATAAGCCAAAACAAAGAGTGTAACCATGATCAACAGTCTCTAAGTGAATAAATGACGCAAAGTTTTGCTCACCGCATATAGACACATCAAGTTGTTTTGACAAAGAAGAGATAAACATTCTATTTTGAAAACTAGAAAAGCATCTTTGAGCAGAATTTTGTCATATAGAAGAATAAAGTAGGGCTTGCTAAGAATTACAAGGATAGAAGGAAATTGCGATGTCAAGTAATGTGCCTAAGTGTAACATTCAAAGCAAACAATCGTCGCAAAAATAGAGGATAGGAATTGAGCATGATTGCCTTAGTAGAAGATATGCTTGAGGACAAGCATATATCTAAATTTGGGGGTGTGATAACTTGTAGAAATACAAGTTATTTATGCCACCTTATCTAGATATTGCGGCCAAAAGTTAGTAAATATGCGTCGATTGTATGAAAATTAGCCTAGTATTACAATAATTATAAATGTTTGCAATTACACCCACTAACACCATAAAGATGGAAGACAAGTCGAATTTTACTCTGTTTTGCAGGAGACCAAGTCACCGCTTGCGCTCAAGGCTCACGAGAAACTGATCAACGCATCTCTGTCACATTGCGCCCGTCAATCAACAATGAAGAGACGATTACCGCAATGACGGCGCAATGCGACAGTCGATCCAGAGCTGTGTTTCAACTGCATGCGGTAATAAAAACAACACTGCATGCGAATCCATGATCGAAAGATGCAGCTGAGCAACGCAAAAGCGGAGGATTGAGACACGTGTACAACTAACGGTTGTGCAGAATTGACGGTCTGATTGTCATAATAGAAGGAATAATATCCCTCCATCTTCGGAATTACCATGACAATCAAGTGGGGACCACAAGGCCGGAGTCAAAGACCTGCACCTATAAATACCCCATTGATTTCAGAGAAAAAGTATGCTACGGGATACGGGGTAAATGCTGCAAAACTGTTGAGAGAAAAGTCTGAGCTGAGTGCTTGAGTGAAGAAATCCGGGAAGAAGATGAGATAAGGCCGAGAGGTGAATCTCAGATCTAACCTGCCAAACACCCAATTGAAAGCTTTGTGCAAAGATCCCTGCTACTGGTGGAGCAAGCCTGAGAGAGAAGCTCTTCCTACCATCAAATCCATCCTATCCGGCAAGCAGATCTCCATCGAATCAGTGCCAAGACATTGGAAGTTGTTTGTATCTGTTCTATCTCTTTCATCGTTGTATTTCACTGTTTCTTTACCTTTGCATTCACACCATGTATCAAACGCTTAATAGAGATATTAAGTGTTTCGATAGCTTTCATTTATCATTTTCTGTCTATTTCCATTCACCCGTCAATCACTTTCTTCATGATGTCTTCTTAATTCCTTGATAAGCAATGTGAATTAACTAAGTACTTAATCTGTGTTAAAGATATAAAATGTGTTTAGCTAAGGCATGCTAGACGGCATCTTCACCTATGAGAGCAGAAGTGAAGATGCCATTCTGATCTATCGAGAGAAGGTCAGAAGAATGCGTTAACTAAAGCGAGTAGTACTTCCAGACATGGAAGCAACCTTGCGTTCATTACGTTAGTCTCTGTTTCACCACAGACATGTGGGAGCGTGGCCGATCACTGAAAGGTGTACGCCAAGAGAAGAGCGGAACAACATTTGTAGCTTCAACGCAATTGAGAACTTGCGTTGTTTATATTATTTGTCTTTCTCTTTCTATTCTGTTCATAAGACTTGCCGCCGCATTCCACGTCTTTGCACAACTTTCACAGCCAGCCTTGACCCCAGCATCTTGTACATGAAGCTTGTATCTTGTATCATCTAGCTTAGGTTTATTGTATTTCATTTTATTATCGCATCTTTACCGCTTTACTTTATTTTATCGCAATTTATATACCTGTACAAACACATTTTTAAAGATTGAAAACCTGGTCGCATATATCATGAACATACCACAATAACCTAAACCAGTCCCCGTGTTCGACCTCAGATCACACCGAGAAACTTGCGATGGAATTACACTTGGTTCTATCGTAAGGAAACTTGTGACAACGCATGGCATACTACGTGAACACCCATCATTAACGCATATCTAGTGGTAGTATTGCATCATTTCGAGCATAGAACATCATCAATATCTTAATACATGCGTTACAAGTTTATGGCGCCGTTTGGTAACAGGGACATGAGACCATCCATTGTTGTAATGTGCAAAATTTTGTCAACAAGTTTATGGACCGTTGTCAGGAAGTGGTAACGAGGACATGAGCTTGTACCATCCATCCATTGTTGTAATGTGCAAAATTTTAGTCAACAAGTTTATGGCGCTGTTGCGGGGACTTGGTTAACGTTTATTGTTTGAGTGTGTTTTTGGTATTTTGCAGGACAGATCTCATTGTACTGGCTGTTCAACATGGAGAGCAACATGACGGTTTATGAGTCCTGGTGCTGAACCAGAATTCGTAAGCTAACCTGAGATCGAGCGAACTTTCCGCGCAAGGGTACGTCAGAACCGAATTAGGCGAAAGAAGGCGGACAATAACGATAATGCGGTACCGGTTGTGAACCAAGGGGCTGTTCGACCGGCTCAGGATCCTGTCTTCCTGGCGGTTGATCGCAACATCCCGATGCGTAATTATGCGACACCCAATTTGTATGATTTTTCGCCTGGAATCTCGAGGCCGACTGTGGAGGAGAACGCGCGTTTTGAGATTAAGCCGGTCATGTTGCAGATGATTCAAAATGTCGGGCAGTTCGGGGGTCTGCAAGGTGAAGACCCACATGCCCATCTGACCAAATTTGTCGAGATGTGCGGCAATTTTTCCTTACCTGGCGTGACCCCAGAAAATATAAGATTGTATCTGTTCCCTTACACCTTGAAGGACGAGGCTAAGAGGTGGGCTTACTCACTGGAGCCAAATGAGATCACTTCATGGGAGCAATTGGTGGAGCGGTTCATGAAGAAGTTCTTCCCACCTGCCGTCAACGCAAGGCGACGAAAGGATGTGTTGAACTTTGAACAGAAGGAGAATGAGACCCTAAGCACCGCCTGGGTGCGATTCAGGAGACTGGTGAAAAACTGCCGCATATCGGGATTCCCGATTGCGTCTTGATGGAAACATTTTACAATGGCCTGAACAGAGCAACGCAGGCTGTTGCTGATGCCTCCGCGGCAGGAGGTTTTATGGATAAGACATACACGGAGGCCAAAGTCATCCTTCGACCGCATCTGCGGAATATGGATGATTGGATCGACAATGGTTATAGAGGCCGAGGCGCCGATAGAAGGAAAACTAAAACAACCATTGTCCCTGTGGAGACAATGACCACGTTGGCCGCGCAGATGGCCACGGTGACCTCGATCCTTCATTCAATGGAAATCAACCAAGGAGCCATTGTTCCACAATCAGCGTAACCCGCTGCACCGGCTCAAGTGACCCATAATCAGTGATGAGGCTAGAATTTGTGGGCTATGGATGCCAAATATACCATGCGATGAGGATGGAAGCTATGCGATGAGACTGAAGCTATGCGATGAGGTTGAGAGCTGTGCGATAAGACTAAGTTGATGTGTGCAGCAAGAGACCTTAGGCAAGGGGCTTGTGTAAGCGTTATCACACATGGGCTATCTAAGGTGAGGATTGGTATGCGTTGATTGAAGAAATATGTGCCAACCATGAGGCTAAGCATTGGAAGAAGAGTGCGGCCATTGGACTATGCGTTGGTCTTGAGAGGTTAGTTAGATGTAAGGTGGGTCATGGAAAAGGCTATGATTTAAGCAAGGAGTTCAAACATTAAGGTGCAAGTGTTGTCTGAGCATTGAGGGCATACAGTAAACACTTGATAACTTGTAGTAATACAAGTATAGTTATGCACCTTATCTAGATTATTGCGGCCAAAATTTAGTAAACATGAGGCCGATTGTACTGTAAATTAGCCTTAGTTTTACAATAATTATTAAATGTTTTGCACCAATTACACCCACTAACACCATAAAGATGGAAGACAAGCTAGATTTTACTCTATTTTGCAGGAGACCAAGTCACCGCTTGCGCTCAAGGCTCATGAGAAACTGATCAATGCATGTCTGTCACATTGCGCCCGTTAATCAACAATGAAGAGACGATTACCGCAACGGCGGCGCAATGCGATAGTCGATCCAGAGCTGTGTTTCAACCGCATGCGGTAATAAAAACAACACCGCATGCGAACCCATGATTGAAAGATGCAGCTGAGCAACGCAAAAGCAGAGGATTGAGACACGTGTACAACTAACGGTTGTGCAGAATTGACGGTCTGATTGATAACAGAAGGAATAATATCCCTCCATCTTCGAAATTACCATGACAATCATGTGGGGACCACAAGGCCGGAGTCAAAGACCTGCACCTATAAATACCCCATTGATTTTAGAGAAAAAGGTATGCTACGGGATACGGGGTAAATGCTGCAAAATTGTTGAGAGAAAAGGCTGAGCTGAGTGCTTTAGTGAAGAAATCCGGGAAGAAGACGAGATAAGGCAAAGAGGTGAAACTCAGATCTAACCTGCCAAACACTCGATTGAAAGCTCTGTGCAAAGATCCCTGCTACTGATAGGGCAAGCCTGAGAGAGAAGCTCTTCCTACCATCAAATCCATCCTATCCGGCAAGCAGATCTCCATTGGATCAGTGCCAAGACATTGGCACTTGTTTATATCTGTTCTATTTCTCTCATCATTGTATTTCATGTTTCCTTTATCTTTTCATTCACACACCATATATCAAACGCTTAATAGACATATTAAATGTTTTGATATCTTTCATTTACCATCTTCTGTCTATTTCCGTTCACCCATTAATCATTTTCTTAATGATGTCTTCTTAATTCCCTGATAAGCAATATGAATTAACTAAGTACTTAATCTATGTTAAAGATATAAAATGCGTTTAGCTAAGGCATGCTAGATGACATATTCACCTCTGAGAGCAGAAGTGAAGATGCCATTCTGATCTATCGAGAAAGTCAGAAGAATGCATTAACTAAAGCGAGTAGTACTTCCAGACATGGAAGCAACCTTGCGTTCATTACGTTAGTCTCTGTTTCACCACAAACATGTGGGAGCACGGCCGATCACTGAAAGGTGTACACCAAGAGAAGAGCGGAACAACATTTGTAGCTTCAACGCAATTGAGAACTTGCATTGTTTATATTATTTATCTCTCTCTTTCTATCCTATTCGTAAGACTTGTCGCTGCATTCCACGTCTTTGCACACCTTTCACAGCCAGCCTTGACCCCAGCATCTTGTACATGAAGCTTGTATCTTGTATCATCTAGCTTAGGTTTATTGTATTTCATTTTATTATCGCATCTTTACCGCTTGACTTTATTTTATCGCAATTTATATACCTGTACAAACACATTTTTAAAGATTGAAAACCTGGTCGCATATATCATGAACATACCACAATAACCTAAACCAGTCCCCGTGTTCGACCTCGGATCACACCGAGAAACTTGCGATGGAATTACACTTGATTCTATCGTAAGGAAACTTGTTACAACGCATGGCATACTACGTGAACACCCATCATTAACGCATATCTAGTGGTAGTATTGCATTATTTCGAGCATAGAACATCATTAAATCTTGTATATCTTAATTTTATGCGTGGGCTACAAGTTTATGGGCGCCGTTGCCGGGGAAATGGTAACAAGGACTTGTGAACTTGTACCATTCATCCGTTGTTGTAATGCGCAAAATTTTAGTCAACGAGTTTATGGCGTCGTTGCTGGGGAACTGGTAACAAGGACATAAGCTTGTACAATCCATCCATTTTTGTAATGCGCAAAATTTTTGTCAACAAACACCAAGTTCAAACAAGGAGTTCTCTCAAACTACTCATGCAAATCAGGAAACCAAGGGGTGTTCATAGAATTGGGGACACCCAGGCAAGGTGGAGGAATCTTGAGATTCTGAGCTCTTACATTGGAATTTGAAGCTCAAATTTTAAGGTAAGCTTTTTAAGAAAATTATAAACAAGTTTGTAGAAGGAAATTTTTTGAGAAAAGGTCAGAAAATTACGTTATTTAAATTATAAGTTGAATCTGGAAATGTTGAACAAGGAAGCAGCTGCTTGGGATGAATAAGCAAGTAGCTCATTGGCCAGCATGTGTGCACGGGCTGAGATGAACGCCGACCTATGTGTGGTTAAGCATGGGGCCAACTAGGCGATCATAGAGGCTTGGATGCCAATGGACAAGGCTGGGCGTTGGTGTGTAGCTTGTGGAATGCCTAAGACTTACAATGGACACTTGATGGTGGGCAATGGTGAGGTGTGTTGCCGCCTAGCCAAGCTTGACTTCTAAAATT